>NW_027211079.1:117500-124448 GCF_029030835.1 Brachyistius frenatus
AGGAACGGGGAGCCGGTTCCGACCCGTGTTGGATGGGTTTGATGGCAGCATGTGGACCGCCGGGTGGAGAAACTTTAAAGTGGGTGGAATCTGAAGGGAGTCTGGAGCGGTGAAACGTGATGGTGGAGTCGGAGTGATGTCATTCTTCTTCTGTGGTGTTGCCTCGGAGAAGCGTCACTCTTCTTGAAACCTGATGATTACCTGTGTCTGTCTGATCACCAGGTCGTCATGGAGATCGCTGTTACCATGGAGGACCACGCTGACGTCGCCATGGCGAACAAGAGAGACGTCAGAGCCTCGGACCAAACGTCTCCTCCCGACAGAGAGAAGCCCGCCGCGCGCCAGACCCGCCGACGGGCCTTAGGGAGGCGGGTTCAGAGAGGAAAGAGGCGGGCCCCTGCGGAAAAGAGGCGGGGTCCCGGGGAGAAGAGGCGGGGTCAGAAACAAAAGAGGCGTGGTCAGGAGGAGCAGAAGGAGGGCGTGACGGTGAAGAGGATGCTGAGCGGGACGAAGCGCCGCTGGGATAAGAAACATTACTGCGTGTTCTGCCGCCGGCCGCAGGTGAAGATCGCCCGACACCTGCTGAGGAAACACGGAGAGCAGCAGGAAGTGGTGGCGGCCAGCGCGCTGCCCCCCGGATCCAAGCAGCGCCACCTGCTGCTGGAACACCTGCGCTGCAGAGGCAACTACCTGCACAACATCGAGGTCTGCTCACCTGCTCACCTGGTTACCTGCTCACCTGGTTACCTGCTCACCTGGTTACCTGCTCACCTGTACAACACTGAAGTCTGTCTGTCCCCCTGTCTGTCCCCCAGGTGATCCGACAGGGCAGCGGAGAGATCGTCCCGTGGCGTCAGCCCTCGGAGGACGTGGACGCGAGGAACTACCTGCCGTGTCCTCTGTGTCTGGGCTTCTTCCTGCGGTCCGACCTGTGGAAACATCAGGTGTCCTGTCGTAAGAAGCTGTCCATCGATGCCTCCGCAGCAGACACGACCTCTGACCCCGGGGACGCCACCCCCTCGGACCGCCCAGGTAAGTCGTCCCGTGAGCGGCCGGACGGCGGGACCCTAGAGGACGCACTCGATCCCTCAGACACGACCTCGGCGGAGCAGACGGGAACCTCTGAAGCTGGGACCGCGCCCTCGTCGACCTCTGACCCCAGGGTGGACCAGAACGTGACCCCTGACCCCGGCGTGAACCGGCCCAGGAAGCGGACGAGGGTCCAAGCTGCAGCGTCCCGTCTGCTGCCGATCTCCAGCGGAGCCTCGGAGAGCTGCAGCGAGATCCTGCACCGCATGAACCAGGACAACGTGTCCCACCAGGTCTGTCTGTCTGCCTGTCTGTCTGCCCGTCCATCCTTCTCCTGTCTCACCCTTGTCTCACCCCCCAGGTGAAGTCTGATTGGCTGATCTGTAAATATGGTAATAAGCTGATGGGGAACCAGGACGGGTGCCAGCGGAGGTACGACTACGTGAGCCAGAAGCTGCGTGAGCTCGGCCGGCTGCTGCTGGCCGCCAAGTCTCTGGACCCGGCGGTCCAGAACCTGCAGGACCTGCTGGCTCCGGGTCGCCTCAGCCTGGCGCTGGCTGCTGCCAGGAAGGCGTCGGGGTACCGGTGGACCCGCCCCCCGCTGGCGGTGAAGACCACGCTGAAGACGGTGTGTGAGATCGCCATCGGAGAGAGTCTGCAGGACGGAGACTGGGAGGCTGCAGCCAAGACCACCGACTTCTACCACATGCTGGGGAGGGACTGGGACAACCTGGGCCTGCAGGGTCCACACACAGGTAACACCAGAACCCTGACCCGGTTCGCAAGAACCGCCTGCCGGTTTACATCCTAGACCCGGTCCCTCAACCACACCGTTCTCTCTGCAGCTGGTCCAGAGGACGGAGACGGGCCGAGGACACGAGTCCAGTCCAGAGACGACAAGGATCCGGGACCAGAGGGTGAGACCCCACACTGGACCTGGATCTGCTGGACTGGACCCTAACCGGGGTCCGGTCCAGCAGATCCAGGTCCGGGACCGGACCGCAGAACTAGACCCAGTCGTTCAGCATCTGAAGACCGCTTCTTAAAGTTCCTCCACCCGTCTGTCTCCACAGTCCCATCTAAAGGCAGACCCGGTACCTCCATGGAGTCCAGGCTGCAGACTCCGGTCCCAGGTGGGTCCATTACTGATGTCCAGGAGTTCTGACCCGTGTCCTGGTGTCCCTGTGGTTCTGATCTGTCCCCTCACCTGTCCCTCAGTCCCCGTGGCTCCCAGGAAGGTCCGACGGCGTCCGTGGTCCTCCGCCGAGAAGGAGGCCATCTGGAGGCAGCTCGGAGCCCACGTCCTGTTCCAGACGGTACCGGGGAAGGAGGTCTGTCAGCGCTGTCTGGACCTGGAGCCCGTCCTCAGAGGACGGCACTGGAAGGACATCAAAAACCAGATCCACAACCAGATCCAGAGCCAGAAGAAGCAGCAGTTCCACGCTCAGATGGACCTCGAGGAGAACCAGGAACACCAGGACCACATCCAGGACCAGAACCAGAACCAGAAGAAGCAGCAGCAGCAGTACCAGGCTCAAATGGATCAACAGGGCAAGGACCCCACCCAGAACCAGAAGAACCAGCAGTACCAGTCCCAGATGGATCAGCATGACCAGGACAGCAGCCAGAAGAGACAGCAGTACCACGTCCAGCTCAACCAGCAGGCCCAGGACAGCATCCAGAACCAGAAGAAGCAGCTGGACCAAACCCAGCTGGACCACCAAGCCCACTTTCACATTCACAAAAAGCAGCTGTGCCATGCTCGACTGGACCACCAGGACCACCAGGACCACAGCCAGATCCATAAGAAGCAGCTGTACCAGATGGACCAGCAGAACCAGCCTCTGCAGACCCTGGACCGGGACACTTTGCTGACGGTCACACCGTACGGACCTGACGGGCCACTTCGAGGCCCGGGCCACTCGCTGCTGGAGCGGGAACACACCATCAGTCCATACCCACTTCTGCACAGAACCGGGCCTCACATGGACCAGCTGCTATCCAGGGCGGACTGGGCCGAGGAATCTCTGGCTCAGAACTACCCGATCGGCAGGCAGCTGGGCAGGAACATGCTCCAGGAGGTTCCTCCAGGAGGACCGCCGCCCGGTCCACACGCTGGACATGTCCACTTCTGAAGGACAGCCTCAGAGACAGCCCAGCGCTGGCGGACAGGTCCAGTTCTAAAGAGCCTTGAACACTACTGGGCCCTCGTGAAGGGTCCTGAACACCCAAGTGAGGAACAAACAGAACTTCTGCTCCATCCCGGACCCTCCTGAAGGGGGACAGTCCCTGGACAAATTAAATGGGTCTTTGTCCTCCTCAGGACCATGTTAAGGTGCAGATTCAGGTCGAACCCGGTTCTGGTTCTGGTTCTGATCGGATCTGAAAGCTGTTGGGAGCAGCGGGATATGTTGCCAAGGCTCAGCGGAACCGGGGTCCGGTAGGACCGGTAGGGGTCCGGCTCTCAGTGGGTTCAGGTGGGTGGACGTCCTGGGACCTGACCCGTCCAGCTGTCTGTCCCCTGGTTCTGTTCGGTGGAAAGTTTTCTATATCTCTCTGTAACCACAAAGTGTTGTTGTCCGTGCTCCTGCTGCTCCGCTGAGGTTCTGGTTCCTCTGTGGTCTCAGCTGTGTCATCAGGTCCGGATCCATAAAGAACCGGTTCTGATGTCTGTCTCCAGTCGGTGGGACCGTTCTGTCCTTCAGGTTCTAATAAACGCATTCTACAGTGCTCAGTCTGCAGTTTCTGTCTCCTGTAGGTCCTGTTTACTGGAGCAGGACCAGAACCAGGTCCTGACCCGGGTTCAGGTCCTGACCCAGGACACCACAGTTAATAAACATTATAAGATGTCCAACCTTTTAATAAAACCATGTTCTGTCTTCAGGACACATTCAGGAAATGTTTAGGACACATTCACATTCAGGACACGTTCAGGACACATTCACATTCAGGACACATTCACATTCAGGACACCTTCAGGACACATTCAGGAAACTTTCAGGACTCTTTCAAAGACACTTTCAGGACACATTCAGGACGCTTTCAGGACACATTCAGGACACTTTCAGGACACATCCAGGACACATTCAGGACACATTCACATCCAGGACACGTTAACATTCAGGACACATTCACCTTCAGGACACATTAACATTCAGGACACATTCACATTCAGGACAACTTCAGGACACATTAACATTCAGGACACATTCAGGACACATTCACATCCAGGACCCATCCAGGACACATTCACGACACATTCAGGACACATTCACATTCAGGACACGTTAACATTCAGGACACATTCACCTTCAGGACGATTAACATTCAGGACACATTCACATTCAGGACAACTTCAGGACACATTCAGGACACATTCAGGACACCTTCAGGACACATTCACATTCAGGACACCTTCAGGACACATTCACATTCAGGACATATTCAGGACACATTAACATTCAGGACATATTCAGGACACATTAATATTCAGGACACATTCAGGACACATTCACATTCAGGACACATTAACATTCAGGACAACTTCAGGACACATTCAGGACACCTTCAGGACACATTAACATTCAGGACATATTCAGGACACATTCACATTCAGGACACCTTCAGGACACATTCACATTCAGGACATATTCAGGACACATTAATATTCAGGACAACTTCAGGACACATTAATATTCAGGACACATTCACATTCAGGACACCTTAAGGACACATTCACATTCAGGACACATTCACATTCAGGACAACTTCAGGACACATTCAGGACACATTAACATTCAGGACATATTCAGGACACATTCACATTCAGGACACATTCACATTCAGGACAACTTCAGGACACCTTCAGGACACATTAACATTCAGGACATATTCAGGACACATTCACATTCAGGACACCTTCAGGACACATTCACATTCAGGACATATTCAGGACACATTAACATTCAGGACATATTCAGGACACATTAATATTCAGGACAACTTCAGGACACATTAATATTCAGGACACATTCACATTCAGGACACCTTAAGGACACATTCACATTCAGGACACATTCACATTCAGGACAACTTCAGGACACATTCAGGACACCTTCAGGACACATTAACATTCAGGACATATTCAGGACACATTCACATTCAGGACACCTTCAGGACACATTCACATTCAGGACATATTCAGGACACATTAACATTCAGGACATATTCAGGACACATTAATATTCAGGACAACTTCAGGACACATTAATATTCAGGACACATTCACATTCAGGACACCTTAAGGACACATTCACATTCAGGACAACTTCAGGACACATTCAGGACACATTAACATTCAGGACATATTCAGGACACATTCACATTCAGGACACCTTCAGGACACATTCACATTCAGGACATATTCAGGACACATTAATATTCAGGACAACTTCAGGACACATTCACATTCAGGACACCTTAAGGACACATTCACATTCACATTCAGGACACATTCAGGAAACTTTCAGGACACATTCAGGACACTTTCAGGACACATTCAGGACACAGTCAGGACACATTCAGGACACTTTCAGGAAACCTTCAGGACACATTCAGGAAACCTTCAGAACACCTTCAGGACACAGTCAGGACACCTTCAGGACACATTCAGGAAACATTCAGGACACATTCAGTCTGTCCTCCTGTCCTCTGGTCTTGTGAATATCTTGACTACACCAGCTGCTGGTGAAACACATGAATGACGTCATCATGACGTACGTCCACATGGTAAAACATGTCTCACGCACTGCAGGAGGCGGGGTCTGCTGACGGGACTGCTATGATTGCTGCGCTGGGCTGTGACGTCAGAGTGCGTTGGGGGAGGAGGTTTACCGCAGTGTCTCCGTCCTGTCTGTCTCTCCGCCTGTCTGTCTCTCGCCACCTCTCTTCCTCTCTCACCATCATCATCCTCATCGACACCTGATACACATGATACACACCTGATACACACCTGATACACACCTGATACACACCTGATACACACCTGATACACATGATACACACCTGATACACATGATACACACCTGATACACATGATACACATGATACACACCTGATACACACCTGATACACACCTGATACACACCTGATACACACATGATACACACCTGATACACACCTGATACACACCTGATACACACCTGATACACACCTGATACACACCTGACACACATGATACACACCTGATACACATGATACACACCTGATACACACTGATACACACCTGATACACACCTGATACACACATGATACACACCTGATACACACCTGATACACACCTGATACACATGATACACACCTGATACACACACCTGATACACACCTGATACACATGATACACACATGATACACACCTGATACACACCTGATACACACCTGATACACACCTGATACACACCTGATACACACCTGATACACACCTGATACACACCTGATACACACATGATACACACCTGATACACACACTGATACACACCTGATACACACCTGATACACACCTGATACACATGATACACACCTGATACACACCTGATACACACCTGATACACACCTGATACACACACCTGATACTGATACACACCTGATACACACCTGATACACACCTGATACGTGATACACACCTGATACACACCATGATACACACACACATGATACACACCTGATACACACCTGATACACACCTGATACACACCTGATACACACCTGATACACACCTGATACACATGATACACACCTGACACACATGATACACACCTGATACACACCTGATACACATGATACACACCTGATACACATGATACACACCTGATACACACATGATACACACCTGATACACACCTGATACACACCTGATACACA
>NW_027211080.1:0-124257 GCF_029030835.1 Brachyistius frenatus
TTGTAAGTACATTATGTACAATAAAGCATTCTTGGACATTCAATAAAGCCAAGTTTCAGTGCAGAACAACCTTTAACAGATCTACTATATCTACTACGATGCAACTTCTTGCCATAAATGCATTTACTCCTGCTCAGAACATTCTGTGCTTAGAAAGAACAGAACCACAAGTGATCATTTGCGCTGAACACGCTAACTAGAAATGAATAATTTCCCTTCCATGTTTACAGGTCATTCCCAGCAGATAGAAAAAAAAATGTGATCATGAAATCATTAAAAGACGAGCAGCCTCTCTTCTGTTATATTGAAGTTTTACTGTAAAAAAAAAAAAAAAAGAAAGAAAAAAAGATCAAGTTAAAGCAAGTAATTAAATGAATGAAGGAACAAATCTCTTTAAGCCTTGGAAGATAAATTGAGCAGAGTCTGCAGCCTGGAGGTAATACAAAATATTAAATTTGGTGAATAAGACGTCAAATTTCTAGACATAAGTTGTGACTGCGTCGATAACAACCTGCCGTGTATTTAACATCATCATTAAGTAAAAGACAGAACCTGGGCAGTGTGAGGACGATCGTTCTGGAAGACCACTGAGGAGTTACGTATAAAGCCTTTGATTGTGTCTCACACCTCTGGAAAAAAAAATCCCTCACGCTTTACTGTTTCTTACCTACTACAAGAGAAACATATGGAAAGCTTTTTTTTTTTTAAACTTTACACAAGTTATGTATAAAGTTATTTATTTTATTTTTTTACGGATTTTCAGGGCTAATTGTTAAATGTTTTTATTTTATTGTGTATGTTGTTTGGTCTAATCCATTCCAGGGATTTTGCCGTCCAACATAATCATTACCGAGCTAGCTTTAATTACTTTGTATCAGCTCAACTTTTCCTTGGAACATAATATAACATTTATTCATATTTGTCAAGTTCTGTGGGAAGTTTATTTAATTTCCACTGTTGGACATCTCCTGCTTTTGGGTATACATATCAGACGTTTTGGTCTGTTGTTGTGTCTGAACACAACGATTCTGAATTCTTCTTAACTTCCCTCGCAGGTTGTCAGGTGTCGGGCCCCTGGGACAGCGAAGGTCTGAACGGTTTGTCGGCGCTGATCCAGGATCTCCGTCTTTGCTCTCAGGGATTAAACAAACTGGACCGACAGGCCTTAAAGCAGAGCTGGGACAAGAGTCGGTCACATGGACACTTCCTCGACAGAAACACTAAGTGCCTACTCTCCGCCGCAGCCTCTTCCTGAAGAGCTGCTCTTCACTGAGGACGGCAGGTCTTTGTTTCTGACATCTTCTATTTAACACCGACACTGAATTCTTGAGCTAACATTTATAATAAAAGTGCAATTATAGTTTTGTTTAGTAAAAGCTCGACGTTACGTGCACTAAAACAACAACCAGTGACATGGCATCCTCTGTAAATAACTTATAATGTGTTTCATGTATTTGAATGTCTTATTTATGATGCGTCTTCTGTTCATAAAGACTTTTATAGCAGTGAAAATGTGTCATAGTGAACCTTTGTCCTCAACCCACTCAATTATTGTATGATTTCATTTAAAAAAAAAAAAAAAAGATTTAAGTGTCCCATGATGATTGTTTGTTTTGATTTTTGATTCCTATGACGGAATTCTTTCTGCTTCACATTAATCCTTAGTTTTTCGCTCATCTATGTAGCAGTCTTTATTAAATATAGAGCTAAAATCCAACCTGCCATATTTTCACACGCAACACAGATGAGCTTGTGGTTGCTGCAGAGTTTTAAGAAAGTTGTGTTAACTGTGGGTAATCTGTCATTTATATGAGGAAAGTGCTCATCGGTTCTCAATACAGCTTTGCATTTTTGAGCTTTACAGAGATGTCAGTAAGAAATGTTCAGCATGGATTCATATCACTACAGGGAATGGATGCCTTTAAAGAAAATAAATAAATAACAATAAATAAAAAAAAATTTAAAAATCACATTTGTGCATATACAATGGGTACGGAAAGTATTCAGACCCCTTTAAATTTTTCACTCTTTGTTTCATTGCAGCCATTTGCTAAAATCAAAAAAGTTCATTTTAAAAAAAAAAAAAAACAGACATGTTGAAATTTGTGCAAATTTATTAAAAAAGAAAAACTGAAATATCACATGGTCGTAAGTATTCAGACCCTATGTTCAGTATTGAGTAGAAGCACCCTTTTGAGCTAGTACAGCCATGAGTCTTCTTGGGAATGATGCAACAAGCTTTTCACACCTGGATTTGGGGATCCTCTGCCATTCTTCCTTGCAGATCCTCTCCAGTTCCGTCAGGTTGGATGGTGAACGTTGGTGGACAGCCATTTTCAGGTCTCTCCAGAGATGCTCAATTGGGTTTAGGTCAGGGCTCTGGCTGGGCCAGTCAAGAATGGTCACAGAGTTGTTCCGAAGCCACTCCTTTGTTATTTTAGCTGCGTGCTTAGGGTCATTGTCTTGTTGGAAGGTGAACCTTTGGCCCAGTCTGAGGTCCAGAGCACTCTGGAAGAGGTTTTCTTCCAGGATATCTCTGTACTTGGCCGCATTCATCTTTCCTTCAATTGCAACCAGTCGTCCTGTCCCTGCAGCTGAAAAACACCCCCATAGCATGATTCTTCCACCACCATGTTTCACTGTTGGGATTGTATTGGGCAGGTGATGAGCAGTGCCTGGTTTTCTCCACACATACCGCTTAGAATTAATGCCAAAAAGTTCAATCTTGGTCTCATCAGACCAGAGAATCTTATTTTTCATAGTCTGGGAGTCCTTCATGTGTTTTTTTGGCAAACTCTATGTGGGCTTTCATATGTCTTGCACTGAGGAGAAGCTTTCGTCGGGCCACTCTGCCATAAAGCCCCGACTGGCGGAGGGCTGCAGTGATAGTTGACTTTGTGGAACTTTCTCCCATCTCCCTACTGCATCTCTGGAGCTCAGCCACAGTGATCTTTGGGTTCTTCTTTACCTCTCTCACCAAGGCTCTTCTCCCACGATTGCTCAGTTTGGCTGGACGGCCAGGTCTAGGAAGAGTTCTGGTCGTCCCAAACTTCTTCCATTTAAGGATTATGGAGGCCACTGTGCTCTTAGGAACCTTGAGTGCTGCAGAAATGATTTTGTAACCTTGGCCAGATCTGTGCCTTGCCACAATTCTGTCTCTGAGCTCCTTGGACAGTTTCTTCGACCTCATGATTCTCATTTGCTCTGACATGCACTGTGAGCTGCAAGGTCTTATATAGACAGGTGTGTGCCTTTCCTAATCAAGTCCAATCAGTTTAATTAAACACAGCTGGACTCCAATGAAGGAGTAGAACCATCTCAAGGAGGATCAGAAGAAATGGACAGCATGTGAGTTAAATATGAGTGTCACAGCAAAGGGTCTGAATACTTATGACCATGTGATATTTCAGTTTTTCTTTTTTAATAAATTTGCACAAATTTCTACATTTCTGTTTTTTTCTGTCAAGATGGGGTGCTGAGTGTACATTAATGAGAAATAAAATGAAGTTTTTTGATTTTAGCAAATGGCTGCAATGAAACAAAGAGTGAAAAATTTAAAGGGGTCTGAATACTTTCCGTACCCACTGCAAATTTATTGCCAAAGTAAACATTCAACCAGAACCTCCCCTGACTAATAATGTTCAGAAAGCAATGTGCCACAGCTTTGAAATACAATTCTGATTTCGACTTCAACATTTGAATTATGGTCGTAGTTTAGCAGAGTTCTAATGAAATGGAAATGGTCCTTTTGATTATGGTTTTCGTCACGGCAGGATTTGCACTGGAAATCTGTCAAAGTGAACCAACTGATCTGTATCCCAAATGTTTATGCCTGTTTTCCCTGCAACATAAGTTTGTCATGCAACATAAGGAAATTGAGTTAATCCTTCTATTTTAGTGCTGCCAGTCCTGGTCTGCCATGTTACATTCACACCTCTTACACACGTATATACACATAAAATGACATCCGAACCAGACTTTGCTCTGTAAGCTTTATTTAATGCAACATAGACATGGAATCCAGCTCGCTTTTTATAGGTATAATATGTACCAAGATACATACATGGAAATTAGGCATTGCAGGAATTGCAAAGTTCAAGATAAGTAAATAAATGCAGTGACAACAGAAAGCTGAAAGAGATCATTGATTACACTTCTACTCGCAGAGGGGGTTCCTCATCGGTCTAGCATCAGCATGTCTTTTAAGATTTTTTTGCTCTGACAAATTAAATGCATTTTAATCTTTATCCATGCATAAACTTTCCAGACAATTCAATTTTAACATATGACTCTTCATCCCTTGGATAAATGTCCAACAACTCCTCTTACCTAAAGAAAGCAAATCAGACAAATGGGGAAAAATAAGTCAAATGTCAAATGTGATGGACAACCAGTGGTGGAAATCAACATTATCATTTTTCTTCATAAAAACTGCTCCCTAGAAGTGTTACAGTATCATAGCATCATATTGATTTTAATGAGGTATTCATGTGTGAGTGTATGTTAATGCTGTTGGTCCAGGCACAGCTAATACTTGGAATCTTTGATCTGAAACATCATATGTTATAAATAGGTCAAATGTTTTGCAAGTTAATCAGAAATTTGTAGTTATCAAGTAAAGGTAGTGGAGTGAAAATTATAACATTCCCCTCTGAAATACAGAAATATTCAATTAAAGTACAAGTTGGAAAATGATTTAACATTGAAGAGTTGTAGATACACAATTTTAGGTGACTAATATAAAGGTAACTCACTGGCAGGCTTTTATGTTGACACAGATCTTCTTCACATCATTGGTGGTCATGAGTTCCTCGATTAATTTTTCGAGTTGCGGCTTCACGTACGCGTTGCAGGCAGCTTTCAAAAGTCCCATTCCTTTGCAGATGGACTCCAGCGTTGATTTCAGGCTCTGTAGGAGTAAAAATTACATTATGGCTCCTTCCAAGATGTTCCCACTAGATCATCTGGTTCACTGCCGCCAGTCTTTTAAACATGTTACCTCTGCCGTGGCGTTTGGTCCGACCAGCTTCTTCACCTTTTTTAAAGTCTGCTGACACGCGAAGCATGGCTTTTTAGGCTGCAAATAAAAGTGACAGAAATTACTTTTAATTTTGAGCAAAGGGAAAAGTCCTGAAAAAAATATTTTATATGGAGGAAAAAGACTTGAAAACTAATGATCTATAACACACTGTTATATACTGGTTAGGAAACCACTGCTTTAGGTGGGCAAAAAATGAAAAGCTTTTGTCCTAATTTAAACTCTGGGTTGTAAAAAGACAGTTTTGCATTGCTGTAGGGATCTTTTTAAGATAAAGGATCAAAAATACTTCTTGCAGCACAGATCATAAGCCTCACGTTTTGTTTGGTCAGTCTGGCTTAGAAACAAAGTCAAGCTTAAAGTGTTGACTTTTCACCAAGTCTGCAAAGTGTGTCACTTTCTTGATCAATAGTTGTGTCATCTGATAGTTAAAGATGAACATCGGACAATTCAGGTGTAACTTGCGTGCCTGCCCAAATCTTTCCATGTCCACGTGCTCCTCTTCATCAGAGCCGATCTCCAAGCATCTCCCACGGACTGTCCACACTGTGAAGAGACAAAACAGAAGTGTTTAAGGAGACTACACACCATAAAGACCAGGATATATAACATATAAAAGACTACTGGAGACACACCTGAACACATTGCCAAAAGGCACAGAAGGAGTGCTGCAGATGAAGCCATTACTTGTAGTGAGCGCTGATGTCAGACAGGTGGTGTGTCTGTGGCTGTAACATGTCTTATATCTTATACTTGTTTGGGGGGAAGAGGGGGCGTGGTGATGGTTTTTGTGGTGGGGGTTAAATACCAGTCAGTGTACTCACTCCTTCATATGAAAGGAAATGGTGGGTTGAAGCTATAATAAGTACACATATACATCAAATGTGAACAAAAATAGCTGCGAAATTGGCAGAAAGGTCACAAGAATGAAGTAATTAGAATTTAGGGGTCAAAGGTCACTGCAACCTCACAAAAATATGTCTGTGGCCATAGCTCAAGAATGTATGTCCAAATTATGACACAATTTCACATGTTAAATGAAGCATTAACATTTTATATCTGAGATCAAAGGTCAACTTTACCACCTCTGCCTTGTTTCCCAATCAGTCAGACGGCTCTATAGACTGAAGCGCTGCATTGCCACCTCCTTGCTGCCAAATTATCTTTGAGCCTGGCTTTCAAGCAGTTCCTTGGATTTAGTTTGTCTTTCCTTGTGTATGAACCTTTAGGCTTATACGCTCACCTGCTTTCCAGTGTTATTCCTGCTTTTCAGTCCAAATCCTTGGTGCCATTGGCCACTTTGCCATACAGGATATGTAATACCACTGCCATAGCTAGTCAAAGTCTATTATCTTTGCTGATGCTTTTCTTCCAGTTTTCAAATAGTCATTGTTTTTGTTTTTTATTTTAATTGAATTTTTTTAATTTGTGGTAGTGTGTTCTCATCATGCTGAGGAGCTCAGTGGAAAACTTCAGCTGCACTGACGCTGTTTGATTGTTGGTTGAAGACCAGCTAAAGCCCGTATCAATTCACTGACAGAAATAAACACCATACTCCTGCAAACTATAAGTGTTAACTCTTCCAACGAACACCCTAATTTAGTATAAAGTGGGCTTTACACCACATGTAGAAGTGCTAAAGGTGTGACAAGAGATTGGACAACTTCACATCCCAGTTGTGTCATCCTAATGGTGTGAAATCAAAAAAACTCATGACCCCCCCACTAATATAGAAAATGACACTTAGACCGCACAGAAGTCAGCTAACCTTTCCGTTTAAGACATCATGACACTATATTTACCGCTCACAGTTTGAGTTTACACTCTTTCACGTGCACAACAGGCATGTAAAAAAATAACAGTGCTACAAGTATTTTGTTTGTTCTTAATAGGGTAGATGCCACATTAGCAAAGTGAAATAACAAGGTGAAGAGAAGGAGGTAGAAAAAACTTGAATATTGTTTTTATAAATACATATGTAGTGTGTATCACACTGCATGTTCCTCTTAACTGTTTACACCCTACAGGTGCACCGGGAATGATCATGTTTCTCAACTACTGATTAAAATATCTGATTCTTTCGCAGCTTAATTTTCCACCACATTCATCAGTTACGTCAGTTATCTGTTGTTCACTAGTTCAGTGGCTGTTGCACTGCACCATTACAGAATCAGAGGATTTGTCACTACATGTTGCTATTACTTTAAGGAATCAACAGGGGGTGCTAGACTCAAGCAATGAAGACCTGCTGGCGCCCTGCATAAGTGATATGAAACTATATGACACAATGATGCTGTTCAGTTGTGAGTGAATTGCTTCCTAGTACTTATTACTCATGTTGGTTCTGAAAGCTTTTCTTTGAGCTTGCTTTGTTTTCTGGTTTTTGGATCTTTTGTTTTTGTAACTGATCCAGCGATCAGTTATAAAAGCTCCTCATTTGTTTCAACCTCCTGCCTCTGATTCTGAGCATATGTTACCTTCTCCTTGTTAAACCGTTACTGACATCAACGGAAATACTCACTTTGGAGTTTGGACCTTTTTGAAAACATTAGGAAACGGTCATTGCGTGCAATTTGATGAGTATTTCATTTTGTGAGCATGATTTTATAATTGGAAATGTAACAGCGAACGCATTAAGCTAAAACTCAACAAAGAATCTCGTGGCGTTGTCCGATACTTGGTCAAAACGTTTGCAGGTTGTAATGCCTTTACACAGAATTTTTGATCGTTAAAAAGGTTTTGGATTTTATATTTAAAGTTATTGTGAAAAATAAAACTTTACAGGCATCTATGTGCATTATGGGAAAAGTAACTTTTCTTTTGTGTGAGGAAATGCTGCAGAAACACCACAAAAATCCAACATAATACAGTTTTGATTATTGTGGTAAAGAAGGAATTTTAATCTTGTAAGTACATTATGTACAATAAAGCGTTCTTGGACATTCAATAAAGCCAAGTTTCAGTGCAGAACAACCTTTGACAGATCTACTATATCTACTACGATGTAACACCTTGCCATAAATGCATTTACTCCTGTTCAGAACAGTCTGTGCTGAGAAAGAACAGAACCACAAGTGATCATTTGCAGTGAACACGCTAACTAGAAATGAATCATTTCCCTTCTATGTTCACAGGTCATTCCCAGCAGATAGAAAAAAAATGTGATCATGAAATCATTAAAAGACAAACAGCCTCTCTTCTGTTATATTGAAGCTTTACTGTAAAAAAAAAAAAAAAGAAGATCAAATTAAAGCAAGTAATTAAATGAATGAAGGAACAAATCTCTTTAAGCCTTGGAAGATAAATCTAGCAGAGTCTGCAGCCTGGAGGTAATACAAAATATTAAATTTGGTGAATAAGACGTCAAATTTCTAGACATGAGTTGTGACTGCGTCGATAACAACCTGCCGTGTATTTAACATCATCATTAAGTAAAAGACAGAACCTGGGCAGTGTGAGGACGATCGTTCTGGAAGACCACTGAGGAGTTACGTATAAAGCCTTTGATTGTGTCACACTCCTCTGAAAAAAATCCCTCACACTTTACTGTTTCTTACCTGCTACAAGAGAAACATATGGAAAGCTTTTTTTTTAAACTTTACACAAGTTATATATAAAGTTGTTGGTTTTATTATTTTTACGGATTTTCAGGGCTAATTGGAGGCTTAAATGTTATTATTTCATTGTGTATGTTGTTTGGTCTAATCCATTCCAGGGATTTTGCCGTCCAACATAATCATTACCGAGCTAGCTTTAATTACTTAGTATCAGCTCAACATTTTCTTGGAACATAATATAAAAGCATGAGGAAAACATAAGAAACTAAACTATTTTATTTCATGTATGTACTGAAACCTTGAAACAGAATTATTCTAGCAAGCGTTTGTTTCCTTTTATCAGGCTCAAACAGTCGGTCGGTAGCCCCACTTTCAAAAAATAAACAGCTTGTGGCTGAAAAAAGATAAAGGGGAGAGTAAAAAAAAACCAACACACATATACTCTATAAATTAAATCCAGTGACACAGTGATCTCCTGTCTCCTTGTCGTCTCAGTGTCTCTTTCTCTTTGTGCTGAGAAGGAGACTCTGACCTGCAACAAAGTGGTCCTCGGTGACAAAGCCAGCACCACTCGTACAAGTTCAAACCCCAGTTTCTGCCGAGGGGAGCTCCCTCACTTGTAATTGTTTCCCCCTCCTCTGACCTCCAGGGGGCCCACTGCTGCCTCCCCCTTCCACCTCTCTCTTTCTGTCTCTGTCTTCATTTCTCAGAACGTTTGTCTCAGATGATTTCCAAAACGTCACAGGGCACGAAGCCTCTCTTCTTTCCACTCTCCACTCTGATGAAGCCGTTGTGTTCTTCCTCACTGCTCACACAGATCTGAGATCCAGAAGAGAAATGTTACTTCAACGATTATAAATAGAAAATCCAGAAATCTCACAAAATCGAACGCGACAAAAATACTGTTTTATCATGTGTGTTGGCAAAAAGGCAAAAGCTATTCTACAGAGAGACCCCTGCATTGTAGACTTTAAGATGGTTTGTTTGTGCAGAGACCCAACATGTAATTTATGGGACGCATAAATTACATGTTATAAATACGAACACATACCGAGTTTACCATTAGAAGACATGATGTTGCCTTGACTGAAATAAATATGGCCAAATGTTTGTGAACACATTCTTTTGCGGACTTCTGGAGTCTGGAGCTGTATTTCATGGTTATAGGTCCCTAAGCCTCAATGTATGATACTTTACATTGGCTGCCAGTCAGTTTTTTTAGACTGACCTTTTACTACTACGTAACAGCAGTGCATTCGATTTAAAAATTTGAATTACATTTTTATCATTGTTTCCACTGACTGTATCAATATACAGTATTACCAACAGCAGTGTAGGTTTCACTCAATTTCACTCACAGACCCTCATAACGACTCAGAACACGCTTTGTTTGCATGCTTGCCCTGAACTCTCCACAACGTCTTCCCCTGTGTTTGCGCGATGGGAAAAGAGAGTCAGCGGGTCACTCTCTCATCTTGTGTTTTGCGGCTTCAACTCCACTGGGGGTTGCTTACTTTAAGTCTCCTCAGAGTCCCAACGTGCCCTGGAAAGCATTGTGGGAAAATAAAGGGGGCCTGATCTAAGTGAAGCCATTATGCGAAAATGCTAATTTAATGGTAACTCATAAGAAGAACCCTCCGACTGCCAACTACAGTTGCTTTTCAGTGAATAAGTGTGTGCGAGGGAACAGTCGCTGGAGGTAAGAGCTGACGTGGGAGCTGCAGGAGGGTGATAAGATGACTGAAGTGCTGCTGGGTAAGGTGAATCTGATGTGCTCTAATGGCTGGGGTGTGATCATGAATCAGAATCAGGTGTAATATAGAAATGTGAATGTCCGCGATAACGGTCATTGCTCCGGATGATGTTCTCTGAATCAACCTGTGAATGTTTGGGCGGACTCCTTATACTTAAGGTGAAATTCATGCGGTCTATTTTTCTGGCCGCAAAGACACACAATTAACCCGAACGGCAATCATAGCGCTACTTTTCTCGAGAAGACCTTTCAGCTTGACTTTCAGGCAATTTTAATTTCATTCAGCAGGTTTTTATTCACCACCATGCTGTAGTGTTCTTGTCCTTTCAAATAAACATTCCTCTAAAGTGAAGCCACAGTTGACCGCTGACAGCGGTGCACTAAAAGTCCAACATATTTGACATCCAATCCAAAACTGACCTGAAAAAAACCTTAACCTGACTTACATAAATCAATTTTCCAAAAGAGAGACTGACCAAAAGAGACCCCATAATTACATCCAATACATCAGCAGCAGCAGCATGAAGCAATTAACAAGCAGCTGTTGTTCAATAATGTTAAATTACATTTCTGTTTTGATGACTGTGATGTAGCACTTGTTTAATTGAGTCTGATTGAATCCACTCTGATATGAATCATATTGACACACATCCCTGAGATCTGTGGCAATACAACCCCCCTCCCCACCCCCCGCCCACACCCCCACCCGACCTGATTAGTAAATTATAATTTGGACCCAGCCTCACTGCAGTCATGGTTGGTTCTCATGGTGGTTGACAATGCATCTCCTGAAAGGAACGGGTATTTAACAGCAAATAAATGTCATCTATATTCATAATTTATCAAGATTATCTTCTTTTTTTTTTGTACAAACAAAAGAAAATGAGTTAACCATAATTATTAAAAGATGCTATAATCACACATTAAACATACATTTTACACCGTATCTATTTACTGGGTGTCCTTCTGTTGCGTCTTTTTGTTGAGTGTCTCCATAGCGGAAGGACATGCTCACACACCCTCTGCCAAAAGGCCCAAAATACCCACAGCAACACAACAGCTGTTGCAGATGTGGACACTGACAACCCATAACAACCTAAAACAATTCAGGATACAAGGTTTTCATTGAATAGTAGCAGAAACTGTAGAATAAATGTCACTCATCATCATCAGTCTCATTATAGAGGATAAATTGGACAGTACCTGTCCCTCCTTCAGGGTGATCTGGCCTTGCTCCTTGCAGCCGATGAAGGTCCTGTTACACCTGAACACTTGGTCCCCGGCCCGCAGCTGATGAGCAAAGGCTGCTGGGAAGAAACCGATCCTGTCCTCAATTACCCCCTGAAAAAAATTAAATAATCATTACATATGAAAACAGCCGACACATGGAAGGGCAGGACGTAAGAGGATTACAAGCGCAGTGTTTTCATAAATGATTAGATCAAAGCCTTGAAAAAACAACAGGTGGACATACATCTGTATGATTAAAATAATTCAATGATATACAGTGTATGCCTGGTGCTAATGTACAGTGGTGTGAAAAAGTGTTTGCCCCCTTCCTGATTTCCAATTGTTTTGCATGTCTGTCACACTTAAATGTTTCAGATCATCAAACAAATTTAAATATTAGTCAAAGATAACACAAGTAAACACAAAATGCAGTTTTTAAATAAAGGTTTTTATTATTAAGGGAGAAAAAAGAATCCAAACCCACATGGCCCTGTGTGAAAAAGTGTTTGCCCCCTCCTGTTAGAACATAACTTAACTGTGGTTTATCACACCTGAGTTCAATTTCTCCAGCCACACCCAGGCCTGATTACTGCCACACCTGTTTTCAATCAAGAAATCACTTCAA
Source organism: Brachyistius frenatus (assembly GCF_029030835.1). Classification (NCBI taxonomy): domain Eukaryota; kingdom Metazoa; phylum Chordata; class Actinopteri; family Embiotocidae; genus Brachyistius; species Brachyistius frenatus. The sequence goes on from NW_027211080.1 coordinate 12,204, forward strand.
TAGGACCTGCCTGACAAAGTGAAGTAGACCAAAAGGTCCTCAAAAGCTAGACATCATGCCGAGATCCAAAGAAATTCAGGAACAAATGAGAAAGAAAGTAATTGAGATCTATCAGTCTGGAAAAGGTTATAAAGCCATTTCTAAAGCTTTGGGACTCCAGAGAACCACAGTGAGAGCCATTATCCACAAATGGAGAAAACATGGAACAGTGGTGAACCTTCCCAGGAGTGGCCGGCTGACCAAAATTACCCCAAGAGTGCAGCGACGACTCATCCGAGAGGTCACAAAAGACCCCACGACAACATCCAGAGAACTGCAGGCCTCACTTGCCTCAGTTAAGGTCAGTGTTCATAACTCCACCATAAGAAAGAGACTGGGCAAAAATGGCCTGCATGGCAGAGTTCCAAGACGAAAACCACCGCTGAGCAAAAAGAACATTAAGGCTCGTCTCATTTTTGCCAGAAAACATCTTGATGATCCCCAAGACTTTTGGGAAAATACTCTGTGGACTGACGAGACAGAAGTTGAACTTTTTGGAAGGTGTGTGTCCCGTTACATCTGGCGTAAAAGTAACACCGTATTTCAGAAAAAGAACATCACACCAACAGTAAAATATGGTGATGTGGTAGTGTGATGGTCTGGGGCTGTTTTGCTGCTTCAGGACCTGGAAGACTTGCTGTGATAAATGGAACCATGAATTCTACCGTCTACCAACAAATCCTGAAGGAGAATGTCCGGCCATCTGTTCGTGACCTCAAGCTGAAGCCAACTTGGGTTCTGCAGCAGGACAATGATCCAAAACACACCAGAAAGTCCACCTCTGAATGGCTGAAGAAAAACAAAATGAAGACTTTGGAGTGGCCTAGTCAAAGTCCTGAGCTGAATCCTATTGAGATGCTGTGGCATGACTTTAAAAAGGCGGTTTGTGCTAGAAAACCCTCCAATGTGGCTGAATTACAACAACTCTGTAAAGATGAGTCGGCCAACATTCCTCCACAGCTGGAAAAGACTCATTGCAAGTTATCGCAAACGCTTGATTGCAGTTGTTGCTGCTAACGGTGGCCCAACCAGTTATTAGGTTTAGGGGGCAAACACTTTTTCACACAGGGCCATGTGGGTTTGGATTTTCTCTTCTCCCTTAATAATAAAAACCTTCATTTAAAAACTGTATTTTGTGTTTACTTGTTATCTTTGACTAATATTTAAATTTGTTTGATGATCTGAAACATTTAAGTGTGACAAACATGCAAAAAAATAAGAAATCAGGAAGGGGGCTAACACTTTTTCACACCACTGTATGAGTTCACACAGAGCACATATACGCTGCATGCAGGTGTTACATCCGGTGCTAATCTTTGTCTCTTGACTTATTTATCTGTCGTTCAAAGACCGAACAGGCCAGATGTCTCCGTGTATCTACAGCCTGCAGAGAACAACAGCGTTAAAGTGCGTGATGAGTTTCTTCATGGTCTGGTGGCAACAGGCTGTCTGTGCAGTCATGTTTTGGCCCTTTTGTCTCCCTAATTTATCTGTCATGCATTTGTGTCCTGACTTGTTTCCTCGCTCCTATAATTTACAGCTTAACTTCCTGTGATTTATGATATAATTTTCTTTTAAGGGCACTTTTTTTGGGGGGGGGGGGGTACAGGGATTATGCAAATTTATAGAAAAACCAACAACTTGAAAACTGGAAAGTTTATTATGCTCACAAAACATGAACAAAAATCGGTTCGGTTTCATATCTACCTTCCACCAGTCATCATTGGAGTCATCAGCCAATAGGATTCTGTCTCCCGCTCTGCAATAGATAAAAACATAAAACTGTGTAAAAAAAATATGAAAACAAAGTAAAAATTTTTTTTTTTTTTCTCTTCAATCACCATGGTCGGACAAAACAAGTGAGAGGCCATGATGCAATATAGATAAGATAACCGGACCTGCTTAGCCTTGCCTACCAGTTTACCAGCTGTGTTAATGAATTGTTAAAACAGCAGTACATCAAATGTATTTAAATGGAGTCAACAAAATACTTTGACCTCCCTTTTATTCCTATGTTGGCTTATATGAATGGTAAAGAGGCTGTTTCTTACAACAGAAATGGAGCCCACATCTTGGAGGCTGCCATGCTGACTGCTTGCTTCCCAAATTGCTTCCCAAAACTGTCAAAATTCTCGCCCGCCCGAACGAACAATCAGTTTTAAATGACACGTGATACAAGCTAATCCTGTTTGCGGTAATTCCCCCTTATCCAGGAAATGCATGAATCATTGTATCACAGCACCACGTGTGACATAATTACGAACATCTGCTCCGAGCCGTCAGCTACATTTGACCAATAAAAATCAAAAGGATCAGCACAGTTGAGCCAAATGTTGGTTTACGTAATTTCCCCCTTTTTGTTTTTTTCCTTTTGTGGTTAGTTACAAGACTGGCTGGCCTTTGACTGGTAATAATCAAGCTGTTTATTGTGGGTGAGAAAAGCAAAGCACCTGACACTATAAAATCTTGTACGCTGATGAGAACAAAGATAAATGTTCCAGTAAGAGGAAGAGGAAGTTTACTGAGTGAGCTCCAAACAAATACCGTCTTAAAATGAAAGTCATTACAAAAAGGTGAGCTGTGAAAGTGAGAAAAGGATTGGTAAAAATCACTGAAAATTAAAATGATAAAAAAGAGAAGTGGGGTTATCTGAATCTGTTACTTTAAAAATGCAGAACTCATCATCATTATAATCACCACGCAGTCAAAGGTAATCATGTAATCAGAGCATGTGGTGGCAACCGAAACTAATCCCAAACCTGATTTTCTCACTAAAATGAAAATTGAAGCATTTGATGAAGTTTTTTTTAAAAATATTTTTGTCTTATTTTGGCGTCATGTGTTTGTGTTTGATGTATTGATTACAGTCTGCAGTGAGCCGGAGGGTTTCACAAGAGAAGACACTTGAAAAAAAAAAAGTATCAGTGGACAGGGAGTCCTGGAGAATCGATGATTTTCATATGAAGTTTGACGATTTAAGTTTTTCACAACCACATACAGAGGAAGGATCCCTGAGTCTGTGTGTGTGTGTGTGTGTGTGTGTGTGTGTGTGTGTGTGTGTGTGTGTGTGTGTGTGTGTGTGTGTGTGTGTGTGTGTGTGGAGGGGGGGGGGGGGAGACAAGATCACTCTCTCATCCTTAAATCCTCTGAGGATTTCCGCAAGAACCAGAAACAAATGGGCACTTAGGTTGAAGGACTGTTCGTGATGAATGCTCTCTCTTTCCTGAGGGCCTCTTTCAAACTGTTACAAATGATGCCCCATCAATTATGGTGAAGCAGGCAATAAAATCTGTACTCTAGGTTTCAGAATGTAAAAAATCCTCAGATAACAAGACAGAGTAGACATGCAGGGGGCCATGTCTACTTTAAATTACCGTTTCAATATATGTGCATTAAAATCACTGTCAGCTGACAGTCAAATACCTAACATATCCCCCCCCACACCCTCCCACACACGCACACATTTTTTTATTTATTTCTGTAAATCAAGAATATAATTTAGCAAAATTATTGATTTGAGTTTGCACATATGCCTGTTTAAAGGGCAAATGAAAGCAGCGCTGGCCCCAGACCAATCAGTGTCACATCTTGTGATTTCAATTAGTAATTAGTTAATTAAAATTAAAAGCGATTGGGGCGTGGCCAGAAATACAACATGCTTTAACCCCCCCCCCCCGTCCCCCCTCCATAGTCCGTGTTTATTGACTGTATGTGTATCAGCCACAAGGCAGCGCTCAGACTCTTTTACTTTGTATTTTAACTTAACACTAGGAGTGGACTTTTTTTTAATAATTTTTTTGTGCCAATTACAACGTGCTGTTTGTGATCACCTACATTTGGTCAAATATCTGACTGGCTCTATAACAGTTATAGTGTGAAGGACTAACGGAGCGGGAGAAAATGAGACTCATACAGCAGTCTGACAATCATCAACTGCTATGTTTACATAGTGGAGCAAAATAGAACAGTTCTCCCGTCATCAGGATCAGCTGGTCTTATTCCTGTATTGCTCATGGTGTCAGATCAGTGTGTTGGTCTTTATGTTTTACATGATGTCAATACTATATGAAAGTGGGTGCTCAAAACATTTAATACAATATTTCTTCATCTCACCCTAGCCCGAAACACTTAGTGGTTAGCGACACTATTACCCACAGTCCAGATTTCCATCACCTGGGCTAATTTTTTTTTTTTTTTTTGCAACAAGTAGATTATTAAAAAAAAAAAAGTATCAATAAAATATGTCATACTTTATTGGGTAAAAAAAGATGGATTTGAATTCATATAAATAAATATGCCTCCAGACCAGCAAAGTCAAATCAAAAGAAAGCAAATAATAGCACAATGAGTTGAATAGTTAGATATTTTTAGCCACAGAAAAAGCAAGAGCAACTCAAGCACAGCTAGTTGAAGCAGCTGTAAACTAGTTAACTCTGAAAGTAACTTTTAGATTATTTTATTTTTTTAAATGGGCATGGCCTCCCCACCCCTCCCACCCCCGGCTGCTGATCACCAGCTGATTGCCTGCACACCTGTTGTCCATCTACTCGTCAAGCTTCACTGCTTCTACCAAGCTCCTGAATCCGCTGATTGTTGTTTACCCTGCGTGGTAGAATTGTTTTCTTAGCTAATCCCACACCCGCAACGCCTCCCAGCCCAACCTCAGCTCATTCACGCGCTCGTTCACACCTATGGGCAATTTATAGAATCACCAATTGACCTGACGTGCGTGTCTTTGGACGGTGGGAGGAAGCTGGAGTACCCGGAGAGAACCCACACAGGCACAGGTAGGACATGCAAACTCCCCGGCTGAGGTTCGAACCCAGAACCTTCTTGCTGGAAGTCCTGACCTACTTTTATTCATATTTGTGTTCTTTTAATTCAGTCAAATTTGAAATGAAGAGATTTTACTTTTTGTAGTTTACTATCAGTGCTCCAAAAAAAAAAAACTTCTTCCACCATCGGTGACTAATAATTTTACCTTTTCACTGTAAGTGTAACAAGACATTTTGAACAGCTTTAAAGTAGCAGGTTTCTGCTCTGTGATTCAGACTCCATTTGTCTTCGGTCCATCTTCTAAATCATGCAGGTATCTATTTCCGTGCTGGCCAGAAAAAAGCATCTCATCATTTTAACCAAAATAAATGAAATCAGTATTAGCTTTCAATAATAGCATATCCCATCATAGCTACTGACACACTCTAAGAGCCTAATGGGAGCTGTAAATGGAATTTTTAAAGATCCTCCATCTCTTTCAGGATAAATCAAAGACATGTGACCCACTGATATTAATAGACAATCACAGCAGTCACACGGGTGCCATTAACGAGGCCACTCCAGAGAAATAAATCTATGAGGGACAACACCTAAAAAGCAGACACTAATGAGTTTGTTTAAATCTATTCTTGTATATTTCAACCCGTTCTGCTCTGAATAAAGTGATTACATGAGATAAAAGAGAGAAAAAACAAAGATGCATTAATTAGAGATTACTTGATTTCCTGGTACGAAAAAGTAAATGACTACTCTTGAACAGCACTAACACCGCTTGATAAGATATTTAATTGCAGTGCACTGTTTTTTAAGACGGAAATTGTATTTTTTCATTATTATTGTCATTGAAAAATGCATCAGGACAAGCAGCAAGAGTCCATAACACACAGCGGCTCTGTTTTCATCTTAGCTGCTGTGTGTGCATGGCAGGCCTGTGCAGTAATCAAGAAATTATGATTATAGTGTTAATTAAAAATAAGGGAATACAGCCCGTGCTCTGTGGCTGTGCAATTGAAAGAGTCAAACTACTGATTTAAGATGCACAAAGTAGTTCTCTGAATAATTAAGACTAATGATCATAATCAAAAAGTGTATTTGCATTATTGAGAAGCTGGAACAGATTGTTTGGTTCGAAGATTTTTTTTTCCTGGCAGGTGACCTCTGGTGTATGAATTAATAACGGCTGCATTCACTCAGTCATTCAGAAGATTAAAATCAAATTTCACCAGTGAAGTTGAACCGTGCTCATGAGAATGCGAAATTTCAGTGTGCGAGCCTCGGCCAGCTTTGTTTGCCATTTTGGACAACAGAAAAACAGGTCAAAAGAAGCGACTGCGGGCACGTCTGAGTCGATCAGTCAGTCCCTGGACAGGTGTGTGTGTGTGTGTGTGTGTGTGTGTGTGTGTGTGTGTGTGTGTGTGTGTGTGTGTGTGTGTGTGTGTGTGTGTGTGTGTGTGTGCCAACCTCATTTCCAGGTCGTGGCTCTCTTGGGCGGCGAAGCTATACAAGGCCACGTACGTGTTGAGGACATCTTTCTCTAGCTGGCTCTGCTCCAACTACACAACAAATAAACAAACAAACACACACACACACAGAAAAAACCATAAGCTTGCATGCAAACAAATGCAACACTATATTTTCTATTGTCTCTTTTTGCAGTCGCATCTTAAAATAGTCTTTTGGCTTTCACATTATCAGGAGAAGCCCTTGTTTACAACACGCTGATAGAACGAGGAGCTGCTTAAGTTCTTCTGCAATCTGTTTCTTTTGATCCTGCGTCAACATGAGTGGGAGAAGCAGGATCAGGTTTTCATGAAGTTAAAACAGGACAGTACTGTGGGTGGCGAGGAAGTTCTCGGAGAAGTGTTAGCACAATTAGCGGGCCGACGTGGCGCCATTCTGCCGCTCTTCGCACCTGCTCAGAAAAGCGGTGGGTGCATTTTCCTGTTTCACCAGCTAATACCTTGAGCCCCCATTATGCCTGCTGTGTCCCTGAAATCCATCCATGTGATAACTCGTCCTCTTCCTGCATGGCAACAGGAGGGAACCTTGCGTTAAAAGATATGACGGCGGCTGTTTTTGTGGGAGACTTTTCCATCTTTGGGGCGCGGTATAGTAATGAAGAGAAGCGATTGTGGTCCTCTGTGGCTCCCTGAACGTCACCCATGTGGACTGGAAATGTGTGCTGATGGATGAGTGGAGTTAACTGCAGCTATGAGGCAAACTGCCTCTGTGGCCTCGGGGGAGTGGGAGGGGTGGGGAGGGAAGGGTGGGGGAACAACAACAACATCAAGCAGTGGTGATCCATTACAGCCAGAGTTGCTCACTGGCCTTGGGAGGCTTTTGATGCTGCGACAGCCTGGAACGGTGGATGACAAGAACCAGGCTGGCCAAGATAACAAACTCCTTTTTACCGAGTTATCAAACAAAGAGAACTCTCCCTGCATTCCAGTATCCACACTACCATACTATTTAGTATGCCAAAAAAAGATTTGGTATGTCCCAATACTTGGTACGTCAGACAGAAGATGCCAAAAGTACCAGGACGTCCTACTACATCCGGTTGTATTTTTGCAGTATGCAGGCCAGCATGCTACTCGAGCTGTTGTGACCCCCAATCTTTTGCGCAGTGGAAGATGCGTCACATCATCGACTGACCCACCGAGGCAGTTGGTGGCGCTGATGGTCCGCCCGCAAAAGGAAGAGGAGTAGGAAGCAGAAGAGGCATTAAAAGGAAGCCTACTCATTCTAAATCGCAAAGTGGGTCAAAGTTCAAGACCCATTTTTATGATGACGTAGTATGTCCCAATTGTACACATACTACATGCAACAGTAGATACTTTTTAAGGGTGCGCTCGCCTCACCCACACCTGAGCTTCATTCAGCCATCAGTGTTGGGCTGGTGCTGCTGTAGTTTAGCTTCATGCCACTGGTGAGACTCTTTGTGGCTGACTAGTTAGTAGAAGTGCTTGTGTTCAACTCTCCTGTTTTGTGGCTATGGGGAACTCAGTGGTGTCTTTTTCTTGTGGGGCAATTGAGTTTTTTCTTTTCTAGTAACGGTGGGGTTTTTTTTTGTTGTTGTTTATTTTGGCCTTTGAGACCCAGACATTTATATTTGCTTCCATTTCTCCACTTTTAGTTTTGTTGCTGTGAAACACCAACTGCAACCTTCTCTTAGCGTTGTGGGCTCATTTGCTGCAAAGTTGTCAGGTCAATTTGTTTAGTTTCCCCCTTGAAGTTAAATTGAGAGTAACATGCTGGGTCCTATGTTGCATGACCATGTTTCTGCAGAAGCCCAGAAGGGACAGACCGAACCCTGGCTCTAAAGAGGGCCTTTCATGAGTGTCATGACCACCAAAGACTCTCCTTCACGTTTGCAAACACAGGCTGAGGTTATGGGTATTCAACTGTTGCAATCTGCTGCTCACCACTAGCTGCAACTAAATTCTACTCTAAAACTGCTCCTTTTAAAACAGCTGATCTCAGCTGGAAAAAAAAAAAAACAGTAATAAAAAAACCAAAACAAACAATGAGCTGAAAGGGCTCCACAGATCTGGGGATAACTTTGTGTTTTCACAATACACATATTAATTTCAGTCACTATAAATATATAAATATTGATCAGTGTAGCTTTAAGAGACCATTTTCTTTCCAAGAAAATCATTTCGTGATGGGAAGTGATCCATTTCATGTCCCCAGCAGAAGCAAAGTTTGTTTTGAAAGAACACAATCCACCGCAAAGTAATGGAAAAATAAAAGAGTGCCACCTCACAAAATCAAAACTTTCCAAGAAGAAACCAATGTATGAACCAGGCTATTTTACCGTCAATTGATCTCCAGAGAGTTTAACACTAAACCTGAAAAGTGTGAACAGATGGCAATCCTGTGTGTGCGTGTTCCCATTTGTGCGTATGAGTCCCTCTCATCTTAATTTGGAGGCTCCTTCTCTGGTGAAGAAGCAGTTTTCTCTGCTCATTACCCTGCAGAGCCTCCATCTGTCTGTCTGCCAGCCTCAGCTAATGGACCTGTCGGCTGACAGACAAACAGCCCGCTGCCAGCTGTGCTCGGTCCAGCCTGATAACACTGCTCAACGCACTTCAACTCTCTTCCCTGAAATGGATGACTGGACTGCTAGATTGTTTTGGAGTACATGTGCGTGTTCGCCTTGTATGGTTATTTGTTTATTTTTGTGTTTGTCTCAAGTATCTGTGGTCTTTTTCCATTGTTGACAACGGAGATAAACATGTTAAACGATAAAAGTAAACGGGCAAGATGGCTGCACATAGGAAAATAAAGAACAGTGATACCGAGAGCACCACAAAACCCATCATGGAAGGAGGAGATGGAGAGGAAGGGAACAGTTTTGAAATCTGGCCATGAAATATTCATTGTTGCTCCGCGGGGGGTGATAAGATATTCACAGAGGTTTAACCTTTTTCTTTCTCTGGCATGAATTTTGCACCATCAGCACTGCATCTGCACTGTAGAGGATAAATACAGCAGCTCGGACCCAAGAGCTGCTGAGCCAAACGCGAAGATCAAGACTTGCCCATATCAGTGCAGGCCTGTGGTGTCAGTTCAGGTTTGATTTGTTACATCAGGAAGAAGAAAAAGACAGTTTTCTCCCCAAAGTCCTGGGGAATTCAGTGGCAACGACGGGGATGGGGTGGGGTCAGAGTGCTTAATGGACGCAGAACAGGCTGGCTGGGTATCAGTTCTCAGATGAACTGTGCAGAGTTCAGGCGCTGGTCAGAGAACAAAGTTGGTTCTCAGAAGTTTTGGAAATAATGCGTGTGACAGTAAGACTGAGCTGCAGAATAACTAAAACTGCAAAGGGGGAAAAGAAGGAAACTAAAAAGCGCTGACTTGTGAAACTGCTGAAAATACAGCTGAAACTTGCAGTTCCTCTAAAATAGTGCATTTAATTTACTTCCTGTGCCTCCCTATAATTACCAGTTTATCACTTTGCTGCTAAAATGTTTGTTTTTTTATTTACAAAAGTGGCAGCAATTATCTGTAGAGGTGAAAATGTTTGTGTTTTAGGCTGAATTGAAGACTCGCATTTTGTCTGAGGAACAAAAGAATTGTGACTTTCTCTACAAGTTTTGGATCAACTATTGTTTGCCAAATATATTTCACTGACATTTGATTTTTGTCCAACGGGGGTTTTTTTTGGCAGCATGGTTGCCTTAAAAATCTATTCAAGTACATGTGGGAAGCAAAAACACACAAGGTAAAAATTGAAACACAATGCTGCAAATACACACACAAAAAGTTTTGCATAATGAATTAGTTTCTCACCGGCAAGTCGTCAGGTTTTCTCTCTGGCTGGTGGTAAAGCTCGGTCCCGTTCTCGATGACTGTGAAGACTGAGAAAACAAACCGTCTGAATGAATCTAAAGTCATGTTTTTGGAGCCCTTTTTGTTCTCTGTGGAAAGATCATAAAGTTCAGTAGTTTAATTAAAAGATGTCTTTTCTTCAGTGGAAAACATTGGCCTGATGGTGGCACGAGATCAAAAGTGTCATCATCATTATGACTCTTCTTCTGGGTAGTACATACTGTATCAATACATAGTTTTTATTCAACATAGCTGTCTTTTTCCCCCCATTCACCCAAGAACTATCTGGAGCAGTTTCAAGGCCAGCACATGGCACGGGCTAAAAATTTAATTTTTTTTTTTTTTTTTTTTTTAATTTTTTGTAGGGTCAGCTTCTTTTGTCTGAAGGGAATCGTTTAGTGATTTCTAATGGACTTCGGTGTGTTCCACTATTTTCCTTGTTGTTCTGCCTTCACTGTTCGGAGTGTAAAGGGTCAGTACCGTGCCCTTTTACCATGGAGACTTTTGTACAACTGAAAACCGCAGTCACCGCTTCATCAAGAGCTACACACAATTCAGGTCAGGAAGAAAGAGGTGCTCAAATGTTTCTTTTTGTCCAGTGTCCATCGCAGAGTCAGTAACATAGTAAAGAGTTCAGCTTAGTGGAAAACTGGGTATCTTTGATGGGGAATTCGATGCTGCAAACTTCTCTGACTCTTTTGTGGGTAGAGCATCAGCAATGTGTTGTTCCCCTGTGTCACTACATGGCTTTAATCCAGATGCACACAGTGTACTGCAGTGGATACTCACCGTCATCGCTGTGTTTTCGTGACAGCTCCTGCCTACTGCTATGAGCCACAACTTCCTCTGGAACCTTGTCCAAGTCACTGGTCTGTGGAGATTTAGATAGACCGGATGGAAATGATTGGATAGAAAAACGTGGATGTAGATAAACGAATAAAGAAATAGACGGGTAGACAAATACTAGATGGACAAGTCCATTTTCTTTGCACAAAAATAGCTAAAAATCCACCTCCTTTCACAGACTAACCAGCTATCTGGAAATCTAGAGTGCAGTAAACATGCTGTTTCATTGGTTGCATTTGGAAACTATTATCAGAACCCCTGTTGAGATCACATTGTCTCTGCAAACCTCCACTGACAAACACACCCACTCACTAACAGCTGCACAGGACAGGATGGCCCAAACCCAGCCGCTCTTAGATGTCCTCATACATACAAAGGCCCCTATCCACACTGCACAAACAGTTTAGCTTATATTAGGAGATTTTCTCTGAGTGCTACACATGCAGACGGGAAGGAGGCTGAAGCACGACAGCTCTACAATCACACTAGTTCATCTTCAGAGCTGTAACATGAGCAGTTACTCGGACATCTCCAATGATGACTGCCTGGACCAGACTACCTTTATTGGTAGTGTTTACAGCCCTGCAGAGGCAGTATCTATTAAGACCATCAGTTTCATAATGTCTGAGGGGCAATGGGACAAAATACAAGGTAGAAAACCTGAACTGAGGTCCTTATGTGTCTGCGTGTGGTTTGACAATGAGGAGACATGAAACACAAAATGGGACAAATAAAAAAAAATGCAACACGTTTCTGCATTCGAATTTAAACAGCGACTCTTACCGAGTTTCTGTGTGGAGACTCGGAGCCGCTGGCCCTCTTGGCCTTTTGTGCCAGTGAGGTCCCAAACCTCAGGGCTTCATACACGGGGTCCACCTTATTGCCACAGGCTTCAGAAAAGAACAATACCAAGCATTTAAAAAAAATTTTTTAAAAAGCTCGCAACAAATAAATGTTAAGCTTTTATCATAGTCATGTATGCACGTCTTGTAAAACGGCTCAAGTGGAAAAGTGGGCCAAGAGGACTGGACTTAAGGTTTTGCTTGAGACTGCAATCATTTCGGATATGTAAGCTACTCACCAATGGGCATGACTTCTTTGATGCAGCCATACTGTTCCTGGATCAGTAATGGAGAACTGTAGTATCGCCGAAAGCCTTTTGGCTGAAAAGGGAGAGAGGGGGGAGGGTGAGGGGAGAGAGAGGCCACAGACATTAGAGGCAAATCGATATGCAGCGGCGCAGGCAGAGCAGGACCCCGACACCAAAGCACTGCACATAACTCTACGAATCTGGAGAACAGATGACCTCAGAGATAAAGTGATCAGATGAAGTTACGTCACACCAGATGTCAGGCTGTTAGGACAGATCAGTACATCCCGGCAAAACAAAGTTATTCTGTACCAGGCGGAAAAATATAGAATAAAGTTTATACAGAATGGGAGTCACAAGTGCCAAAAGAAATTGGGGCAATAAAAAAACAATAACTATTTTAAGTTGTTAATCATACAAAAGATAAACTAATCAACAACTCGTGTAATATCTGTGTTTTATGTAACATTTTATGTAATATTATGCATTAGGTTTTAAGTTAGGAAGTTAAGAAAAAAAAAAAAATTTGCTTGGTCTGTTACCACTGCACCCCGATCCCGGCTAAGTGGAAGAAAATGGATGGAAATAGATAGATGGTTTTAAGAGACTAATGATTTAATATTGGATACAACACAAACTTGCTGTGTATCACCTTTAAAAGCTATTAGTTAATACATTATCCCTTCACTACTATCATTAGTGAATTAATCGTTATAAATGGTACAATAACTTGGGTTGCAAAGAGCATGGCTGTAAAGGCTTCTGAGAAAACAAAAACTGAGCTTTGCACATTCTGCCAATAATGTACTACTATGTTGTGGATATAATGTAAACATGGCAACACAGAACTGAATGCACCTATCTGAGCTGAGTGTCTCATTTGTTTGAGGGTGGGTGAGAAATGTATTTATAGAAACATCGATAAGTTGTTTCATGCTCGTGTGTGTCTCAACAATAAGACCGAGATGTTACAAGATCATTTTGCCATGAATAGTGGTTTTCTGCATCTGCAATGCATTTTAGCAACCTGCGAGAGGAAAATAAAACTACAAAGCTATTCAAGTGCGAATAAAACGTTTTTTTTTCCTACAACGAACAAAATGATTCGATCCAGGACAGAAGAGAAACATGTTGACGACATCCATCACACAACATAACTATAGAGTAACTAACTATCAGTTGCACCCATTTTTACCCTCGGCACATTATTCCCTGAATGAAAAAATATTGATGTTTACAGTTTTAAATTGAGCATGACCAACATAAATGAATAGCTGATTTATTACAGAGCTGAAATCCCAACCTGCATGGGCAGAAACTGATCTAATACAACACTGACTCTGACTGAAGTAGTTCACCAACCAACTAGAAAAACTTTGTCTCAAAGTTCCTATCTTAATTTGTCTGCCTGTCGTGTGCTCCTCCGATCTCCAAAGGCCCTCAAACATTCAGCATTTATATATCTATTACCGCCTCCCATCAAATCAATAGTTCCCCATCAGGTCTGAATCCTTAGTACACAGAAGATTGAAACTCTCCTTGATCCCTGGAGACATTGTCATCTGCAGTAATGATTAATGTATGTCATTTATTTCCTGTAAACATCCACATACTGTTCAGATGCTGTTTTTGACAAGATTAATATTCCTTGATTAAAGCAATCTGTTCTTAACTGGATGTGTGTCTCAGGTCTGGAGACCTACTCTACTACTGCCTCCCCCCCCCCCCACACACACATTGTTTACATTTCATGTATGTAAGTCGCGGGTGGTCAAATCTGCATCGCTAATCAGTCCTGATTAATTCTTTTGTTCGACCCTTCTCATGATGAGACGGCTGAAATAAGCAACCCATTTCAACCAGTGAGATGTGTCAGATGGGGCAAACTAATTAGAGGAAAGGTTGAAAGAACCCACTTGTTGGAGCCCACCTGCTTCTTGTGGCTACAAATAAAAGACACGACTCACTATCGCTGTCAGTGACTTCATTTACTACACTGATGGTGTGACAGCAGTATTTGCAGGCAGTTTGGCTTTTGGGACATGGCAAAATTCTGAAATAACTTTTCTTATTTGTCTTTTAAACCTATACAAATATGATGTTGTTTTAAAATGTTTTCATGCAGGATGTTTAGTGCACACACTATAACTCCAAACTGCAGTGTGTGTTTGACTCCATTGGAGTAACAATAGTTCACTTAAAACTATTCCTTTTCCTATCAAAAAAAAAAAAACGGTAATATCAACTGATTGTCAACAACATTGGAAATCACAGATTTGAGCTTCCTGCTGGTGTCCAGCTGAGCTGAAGTAAAACGTTCAAGTGAAGCACTATTATGTAACCAAATATGTGCACTACAAAGCCCTACATGTTTAATATAACTTTTTTTTTTTTTTTTTTTTTTTTAAAGTCATTATTGTTGTTTCATTTAAGTTCAGAAACCATGAAAATACACTGGTTTCATGCTTAAAAAGACTCAAACATGAGGTAACTTGCTGTCTTTCTGAGGGTTTCTCAAGCCAAGAGAAACAAGCATGGCAGCAGAAGTGTCCAAGTTTAGAGTTGGTTGAATTTAGAGCTGTACTCCACTGGGGAAACTTCCCTTTTTATGCTTGACCTCTCAACCTCATTTTCCACTCCTGAGAGCCGGTCATATCTTCAAGCTTCATCCTCCTGGCATCCAGTGGAAAGACGTCACAGAGGAAAAGGAGAAAGACGGCCTATCCTGTTGCTTCCACATTTCCAGACAAGCTTCACTCAACTTATTCCATATTTCTTTTATGAATTCCTGCCAAATTTCCTCAATGCAGGTGTCGCCACATACTGCGAAAGAAAAATCATGCATTATGACCTCACAGTGCTACAGTCTCTCTTTGTTTTCAGTGTGGGACGTGCACACATGACTAAAGAGTCCCACTTCAGTCCTTTTCTGCCAGTTTGCTGGACTCCTGTGGAAATGAAAATGCTTCTTGGCAGTGGCTTTTGCTAGTGTGGCCGAACCCTCCCCAATAAAAACACCCAGACCACCGTGGTGGAGGTCGGTCCACAGATGATGAGGGGTAATAACGCTTGTGAATCACACTCTAGCCTCCGATCGCAGTTGTTATCACCTAAAAATGAGGACAGAGTCCAAGGAAGTGTGTTTCATGGAGATATACAGTCACAACAACATTGGTTGAGCTCTTAGTCTCTGGTCATTACCTCTGATCTGGGAAGTAATAACACTAAAATGCTGACTTATTGACCATATCAACCATCAGACAAGCACCACTGCTCAATAAGGCAGTTTTTTTTTTTAAATCGGCCAATCAGCTATAGTTTTGACTCTTTTTTTTTTTGCCTCCGTTATGGCTCTCATTTAGAGCGCATAAGCAGAGAAACTGCTCCATATGAAACATCAGAGGTGCTGACATTAAAGTAACTCATGGATTTTTTTTTAAAAATTTTTTTGCAGAAAATGAGTCTCAAATGCGTTTCACTCCTGGCTTTTCTCAAACTAAAGAAAACACGATTGAGACGAGAGGTCAAAATCTTGTCTGAACCTTTTTAAAGGAAGCATGTTTCAAACAAAATAGTTTGTGCAAAGTGCTCCCTGCCACATCTAAAGGCAGAAGTGAAGATGGGCTGAAAAACCTGTTGTTATAAAGACAGATGAGACCTGATGGGGTTTCACATTTTCTCGCTGTCTCTATTCTGGCTTTGCACAATTTTGAAAAGAGGTTCAAATCCTACCTGTCGCTTTGTGAAGTTTTCGTGCTTACACAATGCCTGATGCCTCGAGAGCAAGGCTGGTATCAATAGAATATGTCAGAGACATAATGTTTTTCACAGTGTAATTATCACCAATAAGTATCGCCAACTTTCCCGCTTTTGTGACACTGAAAACTTTTCACAATCTTACTACCTCTATTGAGGCTGTAATTTATCTCATTTATTCACAATGTGATAATTAATCTACACCCTGTAACTCTACAAAAGACCAAGCCCTGAATGTAAGCTGTCAAACGCCTAATAAAACTGCCACACGTGACTTCTTCAGTAGGGGTCATAAAGTTACCTCGGGGCGAACATATTTGTATGTAATGATTTATGCCGACGGCAGCGCGGGCAGAACTTGACGGAGGTGAGGAGGTCAGCATCAGAGCTGCTTTACTATTATCTAACACAGACACAGTGATGATATAACGATGATGAGGACGATGACGAGGACGGACGGTAATCACAGATGTACCGGCACACTCACACATAGAGTGTGAATTCTGAATAAGCACATTCTGGTGGGAAACGCTCAGACAGCCAACTCTGATGTCTGTTTTGGTTGCTATCATAAGGACATCAGTAATCGTACTCCTGAGGCTCAGATTCTCCCAAACTGTTTACAACGAAGTGAGGAGTCTGTCTATATCGTGTTCTGGTGCCTTGTGTTGTGCCGTGTCATGTGTCTTACCAGTTTTCCCATGCAGCGCTGCTGCCCAACTCCGTTCTCGCATTTGTGGTGGAGGCTCATCTTGCAGGCTTTGCAGCGGAGGCCGTGCTTCGCAGTGTTGCCTGCCAGGAACACCACGTGCTTGGCTGTTGTACCTGATACGCACACACACACACACACACACACGCGCGGAGAAAAAGAGACAACAGGTTCAAGTCCGACATGTCAGGAATCTGGAAACAAATGATGTTCCTGAGTGAACAGCAAATTACACACAAGAAAGCAGAGGAAATGGAAAATATTGTTCATTTATGCATTGTCTCTACACGCCTATTCCAAGCCAGAGTTTCTGGAGCGCTTCCCAGCACGCACTGGGAAAAAAAACTGTGAAATGACATGTGGAACATTTTAACAGGGACAAAATTTACCAACTCCAAGTCATGATGTTCACTTCTGCAAAACAGTTTTGACCAAACCGAGCCAGTGCTATCTCTTACTTTAACAATCCAAAGTGCTGCCTGTGTGCGGTTCGCTCTCACTTGTTAATACATGACTCACAGGTGATGAAATAAATGAAGATGAATCGGCCTTCTCTGGGCCAAAGTTATGCAACATTGCAAGTGCAATCATTTAGCATGTGTGCATTTTGTGCATAGAGGTGTGTGAATGAGCAACAAATTAATAACCACTAAGACAGAGGAGAGAGAAAAACAAGAACGATAACCTTGTTTAGGATGAAGTCGAGACACCGTAACGAGAAAAGTGTCAGATAATGTGCAGCAATAACGGACTGTTTCACTGCAGCTCAGTATTTAATAAAGATCACCGCGCTGTGTGTTTGGAAGAGATAAAGAAAGACAACAAAAGTTCCGAGATGAACAGACAGGTACGCATTGTGCAGTAGTAAGTGGGTAATACTGGCATGTTTTGGGAGTTAAAGGGGGGAATATTAGAGATGATTTTAATTTAGTAAATGTGTGCTTGATAACCGAGAAGGAAGATTTAACACGACTCAATCTCACCTTATGGTAAAAAAGTCAGCTTCCTTAACTTCCTCAACTAAAAGATTTACAAGATCCTGATATTACTGTCTGGACCTCTGCAGTGTCACAGACTATATTCCTGCTGAGGGCAAGAAAAAGTCAGTTTGGCTGAGGAAAATATTACATTTCATTTCATAAACCCCGATATTCACCCGTAGGGTCAGAGTCTAAATTCCCCTGAGGGATCTTATCGTCCCCCAATCTCTGCTCCATTGAGATTGTGTGAGATGTGAGGTGGCCGAAGCCTTGATGTCAAATATTACCGCTCTACGTATTCTGCAATAAATATAATAATCAGTCTCGCTGTAATTGCTGATGGAGCTAAATTTGAATTCTTAAAATAACATCTTGCCGTTACTCACTTTTGAGCAATCTGGTGATAAAATGCCAAATGTAATAAAATGTGAAAGTTCAGTCAAGTGAACATGGAAAGGAGACAAATTATCTCTAAACCATTGTGAGTTATACTTGGCATGACAAAAAACAGCACACCCGAGCGCCATTCCACATTAACAAGAGAGGGAAATGTTATCATGTCTCCGTGCTGTTATTAGTTATAGTCTGGCCACTATGCACCTCCGGCTCTTTACTGATTAATCAATAAGCACGTGCCCTGCTCAGGCCCACACTCCCCGTGTGCGCGTATGAAAATATGGACATGCAAAGGAACCATCAATCTACTTGGAAAGCAGAGAGGACATAAGATGATTCATCCAATCCGAGTTTTGTCTCTGAAAAATTGTCAGTGTGTGTGTAGTTTTAGTTTATTGCGGAGGTCTACGGTGACAAGCCAACGATTTCAGTCCAGATTATCATCATAAATGCAGCATGTTCAGCTTGATGAGCAGGTTGACGAGGGTCAGCGGGCAGATGTAATCCTGCACTGTTAAATGTGAAACCAAGCAGAACACCTGATCCCCGAACAAGACAGGAAATAGAAGATGGTGTTTACTTCAGGTACAAAGCCCCTCATGTCTAGTTTACTTAGCCAACAAGGGGAAGAAAAAAATAAAAAAATCTCTGCTGGCTCTTCTCGTGCTGTAACGTAAACTGGTGTCAAGGCTATGTGGGTCTGGGCAGCAGTGACGGGATCTTGAAACTCATTTATGGGTGGAAAACTGGATCTGTAGTCCCCATTTAAAGCGGTTGTGTTGCTTGGCTGGAGCTGCGGGGAGTTAGCCATGCTGAGACGGAAACGGCGAGAAAGGTGATCCCGGCCTGATCACCGCCACAACAATGGCAGCAGTGGAGCACGACCTGCGCCGATGTTTAGGTCACTCTGAATCAGATCACTTGATTCTGTTGCTTAATGAGCACTTTGAGTTTCATTCCCCCCTTCAGGTCAGAAAACTGTGGTTAGACTAATTGTGCATCTCTGCGGATGCACTGGGACAGGAAGCAATTGAAGCTCTTGTCAAGCTGTTGCTGATCAGCTTGTTTTGAGCCGACTCATTCCAACATTGGGAATAATGTTAATTTAGAAGGAAACAATTAAACAACTGTGTTTCAGCAGGCACATATAAGAAGCAGACATTGTCATACTCCTTTGATAACGGTTGGGTAATAATTTTTGAGTGTGTGTGTGTTGAGGTGCTTTTTCCTGGAGGGCATAAAAGCATTACAGCCGTTACAGCTGTGCTGCTCTCTTGTGTATTTGCTCCTCCGCCAATAAAGCCTGTTATTCACTTGCATTGAAGGACAAGACTCCTGCCAGATTTTCTATACTGTCTTCATCTCGCCTCTTATTTTTCCCACAGTCTTTCTCCTTCCATTTCCTCCTCCGTCCTCCCCTACGGTATCTCTCACGCTCACTCGCTCCATACAATAGCCATACATTGATCCATTAAGCTGGCGTTCTTAATTCACGCCTCCGGGTTTCCTGAGCAAATAACCTTTATTGTGACAACAACCCCTCCACCTCCTCTTCATCTTAAGCTCCTCCAAAACACTCACCTAAGTAGCTTCCTTTTGTGTACTTGCAGAGGTTTGTTAATTTCTCCCACAGCCTTTTTAACACTAAAAAGCCCATTTCATATGATTTAGAAGGCTTAGTGCCAGACAGTAAGTGGAGAATAGCTGTTTTTTAATGTATTCATCTGTAATCAGGGGTCTTCTGAAAGTAAAGATGTCCCATTTTTAGATATTAAATTTACTTGGAGCAATGAGGAAGCCTTCAGAAATGTCTGTTTGTATGAGGATCAATTTATTTTCAAGACCTTTCTAAATATGAGAGGCACCAAAGTCTGCACAATTCATCCTCTGGGAACATGACTGTGTCTACAAAATGTCATGTTAATCCATCCAATAGACATTTGCGTTTGGACCAAAGTAGTGGATCAACCATCGCTTGTACCACACTGCAAAATAAAAAATATCAGTTTGAGTCGAGGCTCAAACTCGATTACATCAGCCTGCCTCCTCTTTAAACTTTTTATAAACTCACTTTCTTTAGTTGACATTTTCCCCGGCAGCACCCGTGCAGTTTGACATTTTAAAAGGCTTTTTTATTTTTGTACGTCTACTGGCATGAGAGACATTTTGAAGAGACAATGTCAGCTGTCAAATTTAACACCAATGGATAAATGCAGGATCGATGGAAGTGCAATGTCATCAATGACACACTATACGCCTCTCGCATAGTAAGAGTGTGTCTGCCTGACCTGGGTGATGTTAGTTTATTGCAGGGAGGGTTGTAAAACGTCATACTGCAACTGTCCACTGGCTGACCTTGACGTCTGACCCCCCCCCCCCCCCCCGATTAATTTCCATGTTGCTTCAACCAAACCTGTCATGTGTATTTAAGGGATTTCATCACACAGATTAGTGCCTGGTAATCAGGTGACATTACTCTCTTAACTCGTCTTGTTAATCCCAGCACATTGGATGCTTTGATTTGAGTCTTTTCCGGGATTTTAAAAGTAAATTACCGTTCAATCCTTTTGATTGACAGTGATCATTTGTAATAGCAACTTCATTTTCTGCACATTTCATCTGCATTTATCCTATTACAGAAAAAAATAACAAGTGTTTGACACATGTTTACCGCATGTTGCAACATATGATCAAATGGAAAATATGTGGAAAGGTTTTCTCCATGGGAATCTATGTGGGCTTCACACATTACGCCATGAAAATGGTCCAAAACCAAATGTTTCCCATGGGCAAAATACATGTTTCACATGTGCAATGTGGTCACATGTGATTACGAGTTTTTATATACATGTGAAATTTATGTTGTTTTTCTGTAACGCAAATGCTCTTACCAGGAGGTTACAAGATCATAACATTTCAAGCTCTTTGGTTCAAATTTGTGACCTAAAAGCTGTGGATTATTTATTTTTATCTAAATTTAACATGTAAATTATAATTCAGTCTGAAATAGATCTGCAATCAACATATTAACATCAGTCTGCATTCAGTAGGACCATTCTTATGTGCCAGTGAAACTAGTTTACTGCATGCCTCATAACCATCACCATCATCATAAACTTGTTTCATGACCAACATTAAAGTACTGCACACACCATTTAGACTGTAATGAATAGAAAAAAAAAAATAAAGAGATTGAGAAAAATAGTTTTCTTGAAAGATTCTTGCTTATCACTAAAATTACAGGTAAAATCATTTTTAACCAGCGAATAATGCTTGTTGAAACATACTATGTTAAAAAGACAGACAATCATGTTGTTGTTGTGAAACAGTTCTTGGTTGTTTTTGTGACTAATTATGTAATGCAGTTAATAATTTATGTGTTCGTGAATGTTCCAAATTTCACTACATGAAAAAAAATGAGCTGTCATTTCATACAGGTCATTTAAAAAACAAATGAACAGCAACAGAAAATTTGTAATATGTTTATGACTTCATTAAATATTTACTAATGTATTTTACAGTGCCTTCATAGTAAACCTAATAAATGAGTCCGTGTGTGCTGTAATATAATTCAGCCTTTTTTTTTCTTATAGATGATACATTAAATCTGAACAGGCGTTTATATAATAAAGGACCCTTCTGAAAGAGGAAGGTGGGTGTTTAATATTTTCTGTCTGCCTTTTGCTCTGTTATCATACAGGTATTGATTTAGGGAGAGTTTAATAGTGTAGGGTGGATCATAAATATACTAGTTTTGGCGGTTTAAACACATTTTTACAGGAATAATGATTGAGAATAAAGATTGAGTCGAATGAGTGCATTTTTCAGTTCGATCACCTCGTATATCATTAAGTGGTCTATTTCTATCACGTCTGATTATGAAGTTACAAAGTTGAATTCAACTCCAGTTTTCTATTTGAGAGATCCAACACACTGGAAATATGAGCACAGAAATGGGAATTTAGTTGTCATCAATCAACGTTCAGATAAATGCGTCTTTTACTTTACAAAAATGTACTAATGTGTCAAGTTTAAAAAAAAAAAAAAAAGTATAAATAATTTCTGTACTGTTTAGACTCTGTGAATTAGGATTAAATAATCACAACATACTTGTACTATTAGTTTGAGTCCAGCCTCCTCCTCCTCCACTATCTCTCATTCTGTCTCCTTTGTGCTGCTCATTGAACCTGAAACAGTCTGATTTTGACAGTACCATTGCATTAAACACACACACACACACACACACACACACACACACACACACACACACACACACACACACACACACACACACACACACACACACACACACACACAACCCCACACATGAAGAAAACCATCCTCAACTCTCTCTTTCTTCCTCTCTGTCCCCCAACCACACTGTGTTCTCATTAAAGCAGAACAAATGAAGAAGAGGGCTGCATCTTTTTTTCATGACTGTGGACCAGAGGGCACAGCAACTATCACAGGGCCAGGCACGGCTGACATCACACTTTCATCACCCAACGTATCTTCTGAGGTCCAGTCAAACCTGCGGCCACTGGACGCGCCTCACTGACCACGCCACATAAACCAGGCCAGTGTAAATGATCATAACCACGTACCACCATGTCTTACGGTGTAATGAGCCTACGACAAGTCTTTATTCTGTGGTTTTCCATTTAAAACAGTTTTCCTTTTGTGACGAACAATGCAGATAGTCTTCATGTTCACATTGCTGATGGTGAGTTATTTTGTTGTGTATATAAAATATTGGTAATTCCAGTTTTGACTTTCTTATATTTACAATAGTTCAATGTGTGAAGTCATGTTTGTTTCATTTCAGTTTTGCCAGGGAGTTTTTTTTTAGTTGATCTCCCAACGAACACGAATGTTTGGACACTTCTAATTTCTTTCATTTGCACCATCGCAAAAGAAGTTGATGACATTTGCATGCACGTCACCTTCCCTTTACAGCCTCACGTCTTCTATTTGCTACTAGATGTGATATCGGGGGCTTGTTGAGCAGATGGTCTGGGGAGCCCCGGTCATTATCATGCTGCTGAGGCCCTGAGACACAAAGACTTAGGGGTCCCTCAGTACTGACGGTTAACAAGGCAGCCAGAGAAACGGGAACATCTGGCAAGGGGAGAACAGGTAGAGGAGCCAGCACGGCTGTTGTTGGCTATCTCACATCTCCAGCAGACAGATGGAGGGACTGGGTTTTAGTGTGTGAATGGTGATCCTTCCGTCACATGTCAGCAGGTCGAGGCGGCTGCTCAGTGTCCCCTGATTGTCTTTCAGTGTTTCGATACAAGAAGTGTGCGTTACAGTGCTCTCAAACTATTCCTACACCGCTTATTTAAGTGTTAAGAGAGGGGCTACAAATTTCTCATGTGGTGCTCTGCCTTATACGCATGTTTATGACTCTCGTTTTAATTTTGGTGACGGAAAACGTGGTGGAGGTCTCCATTACTGAAAGGTGTTTCTCAATGCAAAGTTCATTGGATTTTCTTTGCTTTCGCCTGTAATCGTGTCGGTGTGCTTTTTTTTTTTTTTTCTTTTTTGATGTTCCGATCACACTAATGAGTGAGAGCGGTGTTTCAACCGTACCTACAATCATGTGGTTGCAGACGTCGCAGAACGTGGGCTTCTTGAAGATGTGCTCCATGAAGCAGTGTCCTGCCGAGTCTACCTGCAGCGGGTTGCGCGACTGGGAGCGTGACGTGGGAGGAGGAGCGCAGGGGATGGCCGGAGGCACCGGAGGAATGGGGAGGTTGGTGGTGTGCGGCGGGGCCATCCCGATGTTGCAGAGATGGCCCGTGCTGCTGCTCACGTCGGAGAGCAGCTCCGTCTTGTTTTCGTTGCTGGTTCGGAAGAAGTTGTCGGCGCTCTTGCTGCGGATGCTCTTGGTCTTGAAGGACAGGGAGCGTTTGAGTTTCTGCAGCTGAGAAGAGAGAAGAAGAGTTGAAGAGAAATGAGGCAAAGGGGAGAAAAAGACAGTGAGGAGAAAAATTTAGAGCCACGGAGTCAGATATGAAGCAGATCAATTTGTGTAAAGAGAAAAATAAATCACAAGTGTAGTCTCTAAAACCTTCAGGCGATTCTCTCAGTGTCCGGCGGTCGATAAAAAGACTATTACTGAGGCCGACGTATCACTGCTCGGTGTGAAATCTTCAAGGTTCCCTACCTGGGAAAGTAATATGATTTCCAGGTTGGGCCGATGCATCACATTAACACTATTTCTCACACACTGTGCTGCTGTTTCTGGCTACAGCTTCTATCAATCTCATTAGGCCTCTCTTTTACAGTAACACTATTCATAACGCTCCACACTGACAACTCCTCATTTAACCCCTCAGTGTGTACCTGCTCCCCTGTGAAACCCACTTAAATCTAGTCTCAAACACGTAATGAAGGATCTCTAAGCTACTGTAATGTGATTTTTAGGGCTCTGGTACGTCTGCAGGTGTCTGATTGAAGAAATAAATTATGTTTTTGATTGGCAGGGAAGGACTTTCAATGATTCATTAGACCCTATAGGCTTGTCTTTACAATCGTAAACAGATAAACACCTTTTATTTCCTCTTCTGGGTTTATTACAAAGTACACAGACACAGTTCACATCAACAGATTTTTGAATGCTCGACTTAAACTACAGCACTATCAGGTTAAAAAAAAAAAACATGCATATTTTGTTTGCGAATGTCACTTTGATTAACATCCCAAATTGTTCAGAGAGCTTTTCACTGTCGCTTTGGGTTGGTGAAGATGGATCAATTCCACGGGTCACTCTGGAAACAATCAATTTGGACCCTTTCTCTGCCATTACCGCCCACACGCATGGACACACACTTTCACACAGAAACCGAACATGAACATACTGTACAGCACAAATGCATTCTCCTGCAACCTATTAGAGTTATTCATCTGCATGGCTTTTACACATCCTGAAAAGAAGAAAAGTGGTTGGACAAAATTATGCTATAGATTCCAGATAATTGAATTCTTTTATTCAATAATTTCTTTGTGTGTTGCACATATTTCCAGAGGCTGTAACAATAAGGGACACTGCCATCTTTTCCTGTATTGTGGTTTTAAGTGCATAGAAGAAAAAAGAAACTTAATAAATAAAGCACAGTGGGGGAACGTGTGCATGCATCGAGGAGCTCATGCTGTGTTTGATGGCGCCAAATCTATAGGAGCTATTTTCTCTCTCAAAGCGGGGAGCGTTAATGGGTGGACCGGGAGCAGCACTGCAAAACAAACTGCAAAAGCCAGTTATTGCATGAGATTCTTGGATGATATTCTTGAATGGAGCAAAGAGTGCCCTCTAGAAACATGGGTGATGATGGATTTAACTTAGTTTGGGACTGACGTTGTGAAGTTATCTACAGTATCTTAACAAGCAGTAAAAGATGTAATGTAAAACTACTTTTATCTTTTATGTACATGCAGTTATGCTATTACTGAAATCAGCAGTAGGCTCCAGTCAGCACATAAGTGGAGGCTCACCTTGCGCTTGTGATGTTCAGGCCTCACAGTATTCTTAAAGGAGGAATCAAAACACAAACATAACTTTACTTGAACTTGTTCACCCTACTGAGGAAATTCTCCTGTCTGTAAGAATGATCAAACACTTTCTTTAATGGCTTTTTTTTTTTTTTTTGCTCGTTGACTTGTTGCCTGACATATTGTAAGTGGGTGTGGTTGTTTGACAGAAGCTTTGAAATTATGGAAAGTCAGCCAGAACAGGAGCCTCTTGAAATACCGAGTGATACGAAGTAAGAGATCGCATGCACATGTGTTCTCTGACACCTCAGCTGCAACTCAGAAAAAAATGACTGATGTTACAAAAGCCTCACACCTAACAAAGTGTAATTTCAAATATGTCAGAAGGAGAGCTGTGAGCCTCATCTGGGAGTTTTTTGGGGACATAAGAGGAGAGCTGCTGCAGCCATCCACTACCATGATGATTAGTCAGATATTGGACTGCTAATTGTAGTAATCTGGGCAACATGTGACCCACATAGTTGGTGAAACGCCTGAGGCAGCAGTGGATCAGCGTCAACATCAGCCACAAGTAGAAAGTACAAAACCATCTGCCACTTGTTTAGGAAAGCACGCGTATTATTAGCACCATATTGTCTCTTTTGCCATACCGTGAACCTGTTTTTAGAGGAATCAAGGTCTTTAGCCTTTCCGTAGAAGTTATTCTAGCAACAATGCAGCTGAAAAGAGTCAAGAGTTTAAACATGAGCTGGACTTGCACAGGAGATTCTACATCGTCTTTACGTAAAGAGTACAATTTCTCTATATGGCCAATGCTGTGTATGTGTGGTGCTCTGGTTTGAGGTTAAACTTCTCTCATCTTCACATAAAGGTTGTTTAACCATGTTATGTTAATGTTTTTTATATCCCATTTGTAGCCTGTAGCTGGTGATATTCCTGAAATCAATCAGGATCAACCAGGTTGTTGAAACTGTTTTAAAACGTAAATCAGTGCGAAAGTCAGTTGTAAAAAAAATAATTTCAATGTGTGTTTTTGGGGGGGAACTGATCCCTTGAGTCCTTTTTTTAAATTTAATTTTGATTGAAGTTCGTTTACCCTGCTATGTATTTCTAAGAGTTGGACTGATGTCTAGTGCAATCCCGCAGTAAATCCGTCAAAGACATAAAAAGAGAACAGTCCTACCTTGGTTTCCTGCTGGCTGACGTTCGCCGTTGGGGATGTGGGAGTCTCATTCTGGTCCCGGTCGTCCTCTTTGCCCCCACTTTCGTCCTGAATCATGTTGGCCGGCGGGATCATCGTCCCTTTCTGTGATCTCGCCAAAAAAAAAAAAAAAAACTGTTTCTCTACAGAGTTTGTTTCCGCCTCTAGCTTTTTACATCGTTTCCATTCCTCGAATAGTCACCGTGACCCGATGATAAGAGGAGAAGTCATCCAGACTCGCTGTTGCTGCTGTGAAGAGAAGTACCGAGATGGAAAGATGAGAAAACCGTCTTGAGGAAGCTGGAAAGAAGTATTTTCCGAATCAAAACTTGAAAGTCATCCCAGTTCGGCTTGAAAAGGTCCTGTCCGTCTAGAGTAGCTTTTCGCGTTTATCGTAGCGTCGTGCGTAACGCTACCAAGACATCTCCAAGTCCACGCTGTGCACAGTGCGCTTCACATTGCCAATACTGTGATGGGCGGAGAGCTGCGAGCGATGAAGGGAGGGAAGGACCGGGAAAGATGGGGAAGGGGGGGGGGATACGAAGCAATGACGCTGTCTTGCCTAAATTGAGATGCAAGACGCACTCATAGAGAAACGCCCACAAATGTTAATCACACTTTTCTGAAAAGAAGTAAAACGATATCTTGTCGTAAAATTACATGTGATTCTCGAAGTTATTATTAATTCTTATTTAGCCTATTTAAATGGATTTCTGGTATTATAATGGCTTCAACTTCCTTGTTTTGACTAATTGATTTTGTCAGAAAATGTTCCTTTTAAACAAAACAACTCTCTGGACACCGGATGTATCTCACTTCACTGACTTCACCTTAGTAGGCCTCATGTTTAAAGATTCCCACCAGTCATGTTTGAAGATGAGATTAAAAATGCCCCGCTATTAATAAAAAAAATCTGATATGGGTTTTCCATAATAAAGTTAAATTGAGATCCTTGAAATAGTTTTCCTCTTTCACTGAAAAATCCAGAGTCTGTGAATATGTAAATACTTTTCAGATTTCAGCTTTCCACTTTCAGCTGAGGGGATTTTAAACAAGTCTTCCAGTGTCAATATGAACACACAATATTCAGTACAGTGAAGGTCAAACACAATTAAAAACACATTTTTGAGTGGGAAGGAGGGGACTTGAAAATATTATATCTAAAAAATAAAAGGTACTTTTTTTGACAAATGTGATACTGAAATGTTAAAGGAATAATGCAACATCTCATGTGGCCATTAAATGAAAAGATTGGTAACTATTCTATGTTTGTTTGTTACATCAAGCAGCCCGAATTAGCGCGACAAGACTTTTGTTAACCTGGTTCTTTCCTGAGGTAATCTGTTTACCAGCCCCTGTAAATCTCACTCGTAAACACTACATATAATGATTGCTCCATTTCAGTTTAACATCTACAAAATCCAAAGTGTAAATCAAAGAAGAAAGTTCCAGTTTCATAGAACTTGTCAGAGTCCAACAAATTAAGCCTCATAACCCCCAAATCAAAGAGAATGGTTTTAACACTTTTGTTATTGTACGAGTTAAACACTGCTTATTAATGAAATGTAAAGGTGCTGGCAGGCAGATTTTGCTGCTTTTCAACAGAGGCAGGTGAACTGTTTTCAGTCCTAATTGTAGACTAAGCTAGTAATCAACTGCTAGATGTTTGCTGTCATGCAGCTGTGTCAGTCTTCTTCTAACTCTCAGCAGAAGAGAGTGAATGAGTCTATCTCCTTAAATGTCAGGCTATTATTCAGAGTAAATATGCATAAAGCTCCATCTGTTGAAATCAACTTTTCAGAGAGAATGTACTCAAGACGACACCGACACTATCCATCTCTGCTTACACATTATTATAAACAGCATTATGACATTTCAACTTTTTGCTGTACAATACGAGGCATCTCATCTGCCTCAGTCGGGATAGGTGTGATGCTCGCCATAGTGATGCATCATGCTGCCTCCCTCCAGGCTCCCTTGTGATGTGATGTCCTTGAAGTTATATTATAGGACGAAGGAGGCAGGCGCTAGACTGCAGCCTCCTCTCTCTGACAGGAATGCAAACACCAACACAGTTCCGAGGAGCGGGTCCACACAAGCAGCTCAATTTTCTCCTGGAGATCTGAAGGGATTCCCTCCCTAAAAACTCAGCTGCAGCACATTGTCAAACTGAGCCTCTGAAGGGTTTCAAATATCAAGAAAAATCCTATTTGTGACAATGTCCAGTATACTTACAAAGCATATTCAGCCATTGAGAAGGCATCCAGTGTTAAAGAGATATGCATCCAAAAAAAGCACTGCAGAATGAAAGACGGGCAGAGATGTACGAGTGGTAATAACTGCCTGGGCAATGGCCTATATATACCTGCAGTAAATCACTGATTGAGTTGAGGCTTCAGGTTGTTTACGTTGTGTTTGTTCAGTTTAGAAAGTGTGAAGGTGTTATTTGTACGCAGCTTGCCTTGAGTTGTGAACCACTGCCAAAGAAGCAGTGAAAGCCCCCAAAAGTCTCCGCAAAAAGACTCATCCTGGTATTTTTGATATGTGACAGGGTACAACTTTGGAATTTTCTCAGTATAACGGCGTTAAGATTAAACCTCAGCTCACTGGAGACCACAAATGAGTGGAAATCTCTCATTGGAGACCACAAATGAGATGAGGTCTTGCGCTTTCACACGATAGCCCACCACCTGGGGAGAGCACAAGACGGTCCTCTCGGAGTTAGTCAACCAGACCACGAGTCAATGTTATGCCCATGTGCTCATGAATCATGTCGGCACAAAGAACCAAATGCATGACCAGTTGTGCCTGGCGGCAGCTGCCGGACCATCATAGTGGAAGGAGGGCGTGAAAAGATGAGAGAGGAAGACGGAGTGGAGGAGGATAGGAAGGACTGGAGCCAGAGGGGTTAATTATTCCAAATGAAAGGTGTCATTAAGGCAATGTAGAGAGCCAAGTTATACAATTTCATGGCTCACTGTTGCTGCCTCTATTTTTTCTGATAAACTTCTATTTTTCTTTCTTAGAATTACTGTATGATTCCTTTTTTTATATATATATAAGAAGTCTAAGTGCTTTCATGTGTATTATAAAATAAATAAATATGACTATTAAAGATGCCAGAGTGAACTCTTTGATTTGTACTACCGCTTGTCTACCTGTAACCAGATGAGACCGCATATAAAACAATATTTGAATTGTTTAGTAGATGACATCAGAAAGTACATTCCCTCCAGTTTGTGGTCAAACTTTCCAGAAATAATTCTGAGTTTTGTTTTCGGAGCTTGTGCCGGTCATTATTTATCCATTTCACTGGCTTCTTTTCACTTCCTCAGGGAATGTACCTATTTGACATTTAAATACAGAAAACATCTGGTTAAAGTCGCATGATACTCCAAAAATGTGATCTCATTGCCACTAAGACTTTATTTCAGTGCACTCCGCTTTTTAAGACGCATAACATATCTACAGATTTCTTTATTTGAAGCTTGTTATTATTCTCATATTAATGCAGAAACTGATTTTGATGATCAAAATGATAATATAGTGCACAAATGTCACATCATACAAATACAAGTTCAGTTCTCTTCAGTGAACCATTACTTTATCACACTTGGCTTTGAACGTGTGTGGCAGACTCGTTGATGAGGGAGTGTATTTTAGGATTTGCTGAAAGTGTGTGTGCATCTGGGTGTGGTGTAACTGCCTCACCAGCGTTCTCCAGGTGGCAGCCAGTTGTAAATTAAACTGTTATAGGACCTCACTGCATATTTAATGATTTCACACATAAATGTGTTGTATTTGTTTAAAAAAAAGAACTGTCACTGCAGCTTTGGAAGATCATGAGGATGGACAGATGTCTGAACTGTTTCTGATTGAACTGACTGAACCTGCTGCATCAAACATCTAACCGAGAAAATGAGTCGTTTGTTTTCAGGTAATGTCACTGAAAAACATAACTACAATTGTTTAAGCAAAGATGCACCACAAATCATTATCCTGGCAAAATATTTCAACTCCCCATTTCCACAAAGACTGAAAGTTGTAACAAGTTGCAAATACCTTCCATATTCAGTGTCCTCAGTGGTAGTTACTGTGACCCTACTATCCTAAAATAAACAAACACATAAAAACAACTTAAATTGATAATAATGGTAATAATACAGATTACTTGTTGTTAAATCAGGATAATTTCCATTTACATATGTCTTAAAAAGGTTACTTTTCCCTGTCTGATCCACTGATGCAGTTAAGACTCAGACTTTTTTACCTTTACATATAGCAAACTCCACATTTTGCCTCTTTCTTGAGAGTTCTCAGCTTCTCTGGGAGACTCTACGTGACACTAACACGGCGTTTGCATCTGTTTTTGGTGCTAAGAAGACATGATCAGTGTTGAATCCTGTCATCAGTGTTATCACATTCAGGGCTGAGGTAAAGGGTTGTTAGAAGCAGCATATCGATGTATCATAAGTTATCATGATGATCCATTTATTTTATCATTACTGCTCTTCTCAAGATTTATTACAACTCTTACTTTCTAAGTACACGCTGGGAAATTGATGAGAAGGTGGCTCTCGAGATGGGAGGTTATTATCATCATTGTATCAATGGAGCTTCTTCTGTACAATGAGTGCTTTCTAATTTAACACTACAGCAGTCCTATTATTTATATGGATCATAAGGCAAAGCTTTTCTGTAGACGTCTGCAAATGAAATAATTTCAGTACAAACAGCAAATATGTGAAGCACAGCACTGAAAGTTCTAATTAGAGCTGTATTCACTGCAAGGCCAGCATACAATCACATTATGTGATTGGATTATCAATAATGGTTGAAATGGCCCTTTAACACCTGTCATATAAAAACGAACACCCTCAATTCATTATCTATGTCCTCAGCTCAAAGCAAAACTGAAAATGTTGGCAATTACCAGTGTCTCACATTATACAACACACACGCATACATGCAGACACACACATATGCCGCAGTATGTGATACAGTAATGGGCAAATGGATTCCCAAAGAGCCAAGGCTAATTAGTCTATCTTATTATGACCCACCCAAGGAGCAGTCTCTGTAGGGTACAGCAACGTGATGAGAGACAGGAGACAGGAGCCGAACGTGTGTGTGTGTGTGTGTGTGTGTGTGTGTGTGTGTGTGTGTGTGTGTGTGTGTGTGTGTGTGTGTGTGTGTGTGTGTGTGTGTGTGTGTGTGTGTGTGTGTGTGTGTGTGTGTGTGTGTGTGTGTGTGTGTGTGTGTGTGTGTGTGTGTGTGTGAGAGAGAGAGAGAGATTTCAGTTTAGAGAAATATAACTGCTTTATGGTGTTCAGAGACTTGACAATAATGACTAATGGCTAAAAAGACAAATTATGACGTGCGTGATGATTTATGGCAACAGAACCATTTTGATTGAAGCCATAATATTTCACTCTTTGATTTTGTGTCCTCATCCACACAATAAATTGAAAAAGACTAAATTCAGTTGAAAAGTTGAATTCCATCATGACACCCCTCCCACCCCTACACATACACACACACACACACACACACACACACACACACACACACACACACACACACACACACACACACACACACACACACACACACACACACACACACACAATGACAGTTACTGTATTGACAAACTGACTATTACATTAGTTCAATCCGCACTGAGATCCACATAACTTTAGAGATGTTTAACCCACCGTAATACCCCAAATGTTGTTTTTACATTTATTTCTTGCACAAACAAGAGGCTAGCGTGTTTGTTTTTGACCTTTTAGAGCTGGTATCTTTGTATGTGTATGCCAAAAGAAAGAGCAGGAAGTGACCTGCTTCGCCTAAAGGCCAAAGTTGACCAAACTTAAAATGATCGCATCTTAAGCTCACTCATTATTGCTTTTGGATACTTTTTAAAAAAAGGTCAAATCAGTTTGTTGTGGCTCTATGAAAAGTAATATGCTGCTATTGCTT
Source organism: Brachyistius frenatus (assembly GCF_029030835.1). NCBI lineage: Eukaryota > Metazoa > Chordata > Actinopteri > Embiotocidae > Brachyistius > Brachyistius frenatus. The sequence continues at coordinate 44,807 of NW_027211080.1, forward strand.
CGTCAAACTTAAAAGACTTCCTGGAGACTCAGCTGGTTGCCTGGCAACCTCATGATGACGACAAAACTCTGCTAAGACCTCAGAAGGAATGCAGGAGCAGTGTGTGTGTGTGTGTGTGTGTGTGTGTGTGTGTGTGTGTGTGTGTGCGCGCGCATGTGTGTGCGCGCACGTGTGTGTGTGTGTGTGTGTGTGTGTGTGCGCGTGTGTGCGTGCATGTGATTGTAAGCATGCATACACGTTTTTTTGAACATAGCAGGTTGATGTTTCAATGCCAGTTTTTAAAGAAACGCCAACTTTGCCTCATCTGTCTGCTGTCTGTCAGCACCTCACAGGATCTCACACTTCAGAGGTGTAAAATTTGGCCGATTGAGATATTGAACATTCTGTTCGTTTTCCTCACTGATTGAAGTGAGAGTGCTGCTGTTCAGTTTGAGACATATATCTTTCCTCACTGTATTTGATCCAGTGACGTGCTACTGACCCCCTATGAGCTTATAACGGGTCTCCAGCTGGTTATTTCTGAGTCTGGGTATGTGCCATTCAGAGCTAATGAGACAACACAGGCTAAAAGCAGCTCAGAACAGCACCTGATCCTCTGCCTCACTGCGAGTATCACATCTCTGTGAGAGGAAGAGGGAAGCAGGTTCAACTACCGTCGGAGTCACAATATGTAAGTGTTTAACATCATTCAGAAATTTTTCACATTAAAAAATGAACTTACATCACTATTTTTTTTCCTCTGCGTCTCTGCATCCCAGGTTCATTTGTTCCTACAGAAGACATCATTTTATTTATTTTTTTTTAAATGGCTCACAAAATAGAAAGTACAATGTTTCCAAAATGGCTAAGTCATTTCTTCAAACAGCAGGACCCCATAGTAACAATGCATTGATTGGGAACTATTTTCAGCTGTGGATTGATACATATTTAAAAGTGCCAGTGAGTACTGGTGTATGAAGGCAAGACAAAATAATATTTGCCATGTTAAATGCGAGTAAAGGAGTATGTCACTCAGTGCAACAGTGTGGCACATTTATCTCTTTGGACAACAAAAGAGAATAGACATAAATCTTTAGCGACAGAAATAATATTTATGAGTTGGATTTTGTCTTGTTTTTGTCCTGTCTTTGTTGTAATAAAAATACAGAATATAGCCACAGTGTTCTTCTTCAGGTTTCATAGAAATCTTGAAAGACAGAGGACCACCCACAGAAAAGGGAGTTTCTGAGATAATGTTTGTCGATTAATGTGGTATGAATATGACGCTCTAGGATTTAAATGCTGGCGATATCCCTCAAAGACATTTTCTGGCTTGTTGACAGAGTGGTGCGTTTGGATTACTGGACCATAAATTGTTATCTGACTGTTGTATTTTCACTAAAATTGTATCCCTGGGTGCACACTTCCTTATACATGCCAGCAGAATCACTAGTCTTTTATTTACACAGTTGGCCTGAAGTGAGATGTTTTATTTATACTCTGGGAACTTAGTTCAGCCAAGCAATCTGATTTGTAAAAGACGGGTTCCAACCGTGCTGTTAATCCCTGTAAAACATGGCTATCTGGGCTTTATTGGTTGCTATGGCAATTCCTGTGGTAATAAGGGACCTAGTTAGCTGTCTCCGGTTCTCTTCTGCCTTTGATCTGTTTCTGAGGATATTTCAGCTTGGGGACATTCCCTGATGAACACTTCAGCACTGCTAGTCAGATGCAACATGGATGCAATACCCATCACCTCAGTTTTTTTTTTTTTTTTTTTTTTTTTTTAAAGAGAACTGTGTTAATGATGTTGACACGCTCTGAGATGAGCACATACTCAAGTCGTGTCTTTTAATGATTTTCCAGTTTTTAACGATTTCTTTTGTAGCAGTCGATTCATCTCTGGTTGTAGCCATTCAAGCGCCACGTTTCACATTTGGTTAATGTCAGAACGTGAGATGCTGAGGATCGGTGTTTCGATAGACCGCAAATATGAACTACGTTAACTTTTAAAATGGTTTATTAGAGTTAAGACATTCAAGGCTGGACTACCAGCCAGGCAAAGTAGGCAGCCGCAGGCCCCAGGTTGTCTTTGGGGTGGGTATTTGATTATTGTTTGGTAATCACAACTAAAGCACAATAAAAACTGAACTGTGTAAGTGGGGACTTAATAAGGGATCAAAGACCAGGTTAATCTGAGTGCTCACAGTTTGTTGCTCATATGTGTGTAATTTGGTCTAAATGGGACAGGTAAAGAGATCTGAACAAAACCTTAGAAAAAAAGCTTACAGTTTAAAAATCAGCCATATTATCTCATTAACAAAATTGACCTAAATGTAGTGACCCATACTTTTGTATTTATTTATTTTTTTTGGTATTTTTTTTTATTTTTTATTCTATTCAATGAATTCCCCAGGAACAAGACAATTCAAGAAAACTCTTGTTTAATGCCAATCATTCTTGTCATGTGAGTTAATTTAACGTATATAGACGTTTAGTTTTAACCAAAGTGTTAAGTAGACATCCTCATCGTTGTGTCACCCGTGGCACAGAAATATAACCGTATTTGGAAATCAACATGTGATACAACCACTGTGAATATAGTTGATCATAAATACTGTATATGTACAGAGCTTGGAGAGATCTATGAATTTCTTTTTTCTACAGATATCTCGTTATTTATAAATGACTGCCACGCAGGCCATGATACTGGGGTACCATCTGGGACTCACAAACTGGCCCTCATCAATTCCTTATCAAAACGTGACTCAGAGTTGTGGGGCAAGAGGATGAGGAAGACAGACGGGAGAGAAGGATGAGCATAGTTTCCACCCCACACCTACTGTCTGTTTCCAACAGTCTTTGGCCAATTTCTTTATTTGATTTAGCAAGTGTGGTTGTATATATATATATATTAGAACCCAATTAAATAAATAAGACTAAATGTTGCGCTTCATCATTGATTTATTATCTGTCAGTATGTGAATCTCTGGGGTTTGCGATTAATTTTGAATGTTAAATTAGATACAGGTGTTTTCAATCAATGGGATGACAATCAGGTGTGAGCGGGCGCCCTGTTTTTTTTTTTTTTTTTTAAAAACAGGCATCGATCGATCGTCACAACACACTTTTTTTTGAAAGTGTATTTTTGTATAAACAAAGGGGATTTTTGAGATTTCATTTGTTTTTCTTTATTTACTTTTAAGACTTTTGTGAAATTCTGGTGATGTTTTAGGTTCTAGCTATGCAGAAATACAGACAATTTGAATCTTTCAAGCGCTGCTTTTTATGCCGAGTCATATTTGACAACTATATAAATGTGGGGAGACTTTTTTTTTTTTTTTTTAGATAATTGGATTTAGGTAAGAAAAAAATGTCAACTCTAAGGAGTGATATATTAATACACTGTTAAAACAGCTTGGTGAGCTGACGCAGTCTTAGAGATGTTTTCAAGATATTTGCCTACAAAGTTAGCTGATGAATGCCAGTTGTCATCCACGAGGAGCTGGCGTGCTGAAACAAGGCCATGATGATGAGTTACTCCAATTAACGATGTAAAGTGATGGATTTAAACATATCGCAGATATCTGGGTGCTCTGCTGTCCTCAAACAGATCCAATCAGCCTCGCCTGCAATCCTGCCCCATTACACTGCTCACTTCTTTTAAAATGTTATAACTTTAGGTGGCACCTTGGACTTTTGGAGTTACGAGTTGACATTTTTCACCATTTTCCAGCATTTTAAAGACCAAATGAAGAAAATAATTGACAGGTTAATTGATAATGATGATAACTTTTTGTTGCTATGCTAACCAGCTGCTGGTTACAGCTATTGGATTTAATTTTACACCCCACAGATATTTTAGTTTGCCGTTATGGGAGGACAATGGACTTCAACACGGCACTGAAAAAGCAGCAACAGGTTCACCACGGTGTTGAAGCGGGAGGCAACGCCGCTCTTAAGGGCCATCACCAGTCCTACTTATAGACAAAATTTACTTTGCATCACAATGCAATCATGTCCAGAGGGTAAACCCCTCTAATAAGATAGAAACACTACAAAGGCCCAAAAATAGAAACAATGGAGTGAACTCGATGGCGCTGCAGATGCTCTTGTTGAGCTGTTGCTGTTCTGAGTCATAAGTGTTAGTTTTGTGTCTTGATGACGCGGGCGGATGCGTGGGTGACAGTCGGGGAGGGTGGACGGGTGGGAGCAGAAGATGCAAGCGCTCCAGTTACCCCAGACCCCCTTGTCATCCACTCAGTCCCCGCTTCATTCAGACGGTTGTTGCTACGATACAACACGGAAGATGACACTCGAACTCGCAGACAAACACAAAAGCTGTTACGTTCTTGCATATTCTGGGATTTGTTTTCTATTTCAGACGGAGACATTTGAAACGTCTTGCCCACATCAAGTCGGTGTGAAGCCAGACCAAGATTGATTTGCATATTGCTGCCACAGTTAACATCAATACCACATCAACTATGTTTGACGTGCTTGATGGGATTCCAGTGTTATTTTCAGCCAATTGAAAGCCCACTCTGAGAGCATTTGGATGAAACACTGAAACACTCGTGTTCCCACAGGTTATACTTTCTCTCTTGTGTGGATCTGTTTTGATCATCAGGAAGCTCAGTACACTGCCTCTGGTATTTCCTCTCTCATTTCCAAAGTTGAATGCCATTTAGTCTAAGAAAACCAGGCTTTATATGCAGAATAGAGAACAGCTTCAAAACCACAAGGAAGGGAGTATTTTCTAAATTCCTTAGATTTAAAAAAAAAAAAAAAACTTTTACCCAGATGCAAAAATGTGTGAATTCAGTATTGAGATATGGTCACAAACAGTGCTGTGTGGTTGAGGTTGATGAATCTCGTGATTAACTGTCATCCTGCTTTATATATTTTTTTTAAATTGATCAAATCATAATCAAGGTCATGTGCTCAACATTAAAATGCATTTAGTCAATATCGTTTCATAGCACACAACACTGCTGATCTCCCCAAAATATTCTCATTGTATGTCATAAATTGAAGAACATAAAGTCTGTTTTGGAGGGAAAATGGCAAATGTTTTACAAATTTTGTAGTAAAGAAAAAGTCCTTATAGTTTGATTACTGTAACTTTGTTTAAACGTATCAAAATCGATTGAAATTCAATTGCAGCCACCCTTTTAAAGAGACTGGGGGAGTCCACATCTGTTCCTTGTCAGTGACAACTCATATTCAACAATAAACATAAAGACCACTTTAAATAATCTCATGTCTCACTACAAAACCATTTTCTTTCAACCTCAGCACTTTACTTTACATATTTATTCTACCTGGCATTTCCAGATTGGGCCCTGGTTTTAGATTTATTTCTATTGTCATTATTGTTTACTGCTCATATCAACATATGTTTGGCTAAAAATATATACATTTATAACATTTTGAAAAAAAAATTGTTTTATTGTTAAATTTATTTTCTTGATGGCTTAATTGTTTCATATATATTTTTTTATTCTGTTGTGCAGCATTTTGGTCAATATATGTTGTGCATAAACATGCTACAAATAAACAGACTTACTTTGAAACCGAAACTCAGCATTTCAAAGCGTGAAACGTGGAAAGCGTCGCTTCCGAGTCCCAGAAAGGTGCCGTGCCAGTAAAATGCGTCTCGTTCTCCGTTACACCTGAGCTATGTGAGCGATTGGTTGTTGAACTCATCAGTCTTCCCATTGCTTTTCTACAATTCAGCTGTCTACAAATGTTTTCTGCAAAGTCAAACTTCAATTCTCTCACCACGAAGGGGCACAAAAAGCAATTCCTCCAATCATCTTGTGCTTGAAAGTAACAAATGCCTCCGTGCAGCATGAGAGAACATCTGGTACATTGGAGGGATGTTTCTTGTTTCCAGTGACAGGCCTCCTTATGAAGAGGTTCCAGCAACGTAAGGAGACATTGACAAAAAGCTCTGAGGCTCAGGGAGACGGAGGAGCCGTGCTGACCCGTCAGGATGACTGATTCTCTCTACCTGTTGGCACGACTGGTGCTTGGCTGCAGAGTGGGAACTCTGCTGGAGCTACAGCTCTGTGTGTCGGATGGGAGCTCTCCAAACTACAGTCACTGCTGAACACATCCCCTTATGGGTTGCCGTTTAATCAAGTCAAGACGAAGTCCTTAAATTTGTGTTTCAGGTCACCGTGAGGCCTTCGCTAAAATTTTAATAAACGCATTAGAATGTATTGGAAAAGTACAGAAATAATTATTTTCTGCTAAAGGCAATGATGGTTTAACAGTTGGTTTGCCAGAATGGTGAAGGCTCTTTATTTACGTTCCTCTGACTGGTTTGTAATTTCTGGACCAAATGTTCTGCGTAAAGCCTCCAAATGTGATCGTATGAGGTATTGCCTGTTTGTCTGATAAGCTGCTGCGCTGTCGAAGTAAATTTGATGACAGAAATACACTATAACGAGTTAAGACAAGGACTTTTAATTTAATTTTGGGGAGGTAATCAAGTCATTGTAAGTCATAAAACCAAAGTCTAAATAAAGACATTCAGTGGTGTGAAATTTTAAGTTGGATTGCAAGTCCTTTTTTAAAAAAAAATTATTTTGTGAAGTGTAAAGTTATGAGATTCATGACTTGAAACAGTTGCAGGGAACATCCGGCATCTGCTCATTCAAGAGTTCACTAGCCTGCTTTGAAATTCTTCTCACAAGTAGTGACGAAAATGTGTCAATGTCACTTTGAACTAAAGGACTGTATTTATAGGTTTAACAGCGCCTCATTTTGACACTGAGCCCTATTAATTGAGCTCTCCACAGACATCTCCCTGTATCTAAAATAGGTAGGAAGTCCACCGTGGAGGTGAAGAGGGACAAAGTAGGCCAAGGACTCTCACAGAAAATAGACTGTGACTCACAGAGGGGGCGGGGGTGGGTGGGGGGGAATCATCCTGAGAACGAACAGGAAATGGGAAAGAATGTGGGTTAACAATAATCCTGGAAATTACAGGCGTATGAGTGCAGACACACGTGGAGTAATCACGTTAAGAGGTTCTGCGCGTTAGGACTGTCTGTCAGCTTTTATTCGGCTGGAAATATGGGAGGTATAATATTCCAGGGACATCGATATGAGGGCAGAGTTAAACTGTACTTACTATTTCCTGTGGAGGATTTTACATAATAAAAAACAGACCTATGAAGCAGTACACATTTTTTTTACAGATTTGAAAACCCACCAGCTTTTTAAGATAAAACTAGCCCCATTAAAGTCCTGCTTAGATGCGAATGAATGAATAATAACGTTCCAACAATAAGTCTTGTTGATAGTAAATATAGTAGTTGCACTGGAATACTTTTGTATTGAGTAAATCTCATTTTATCTGCGTAAAAGATCCGAGTACTGACACTACTGATTTATAATGTAAATAAATACCTCCAGCCTTCTTTCTTTGTAACTCCTCATCAGTGTTGGAGGTATAATTCAGATAATTTACTTTAGTTAAAGTATCTAAAGTCAGTTTGTACATTTGGGTGGATTCATCTATAATGAATCGTATTTTATAAACATATATATTTTTGTATGTAAAAAAGGCTGAAAAATGTCAAATGGAAAATACAATATTTCCATATGAAGTGGAGTAAAAGTTTAAAGCAGTGAACAATTTAGATATTCAAGTACAGGAAGCTCAAACTAACTTTCCACCACTACTACTCATCCATACTGATCGTAGATGACCTCCTTCTTTAAGTGATGTCTGGTAAATTGTGTCTGTAAGAGAATTAAGACGATCACCTTCACATAGAAAAAATTAAAACAAATCCCTACTTTTGTTCACCTGCACTGCCTCCATGTGGTAACATTTGTCACTGCATGGTAATCACGTGAAAAAAGAAAAAAAATTAATTAGTTTCAAAACATCAGCACATTCTTTATTTACATTTACAAGTTCTTAAATGACAAAAAAAAACATAGACGTGGTAGTTATGGTGACAGACAAAAGCAGAAATTCAAAACAAGGACTCTAAATTAAAACGTCCCCTCCACGGATCATCAGGACTTACGATGCAGATGGTGGTGAATGCGGTGTAAAGGTTCACCATCTCAAGCACAGAGTTACAGTCGCTGACATTTACACTTGCATATAGTATTTACCTCTGCATTTTGCCACTTTGACCAACGAGGGAATGAATTACAAGTTGTGGGCCAGTTCCAGCAAAACAAAACAAAACAAAACAAAACAAAAAAAACACTTCACTGCATACAACAACACAGACATGGGCACATTCTTGTTCAGTTCAAACAGCTTAGCAGTAACTTTTCACACAGCAAAACTACACTACAGGATTCCCACTCAAGGACGCATACGCATGGCGGTTAACAAAAGAGTAGCAGTGAGATATATAGAAGTAAAAGTATTTTCTTGTGAGGGCTTATTGTTAATCAAACAGTCAGGATCACGCGCATAGTGACTGTATGTTTGGGGGTATTGTTATTATTAAAGTAAAGAATGGAGGACAAACGGAGGGCAGGCAATGAGGGACGGGCTGATTTAAACAAAACCCATAGCACTTTAAACTAATATGGGAATGAAATTAGGCATTAAAACAGGGAATAGATCGGCGGTAAGGCGTCAATGACAATATGCATCATTACAATCTGGACTCCTAAAGAGTTTACCTATAGTTTTGTCAAAAGTCTGCATACAGAATGATGTAAAAGCTCTTTTATACACACACACACACACGCACGCTCAGCTGTATCTGCCCAGAGTAAAGTCGCTGCTTTATACAGGTGGTGTCCTCCACCAGGTAGCTCACAGAAATGTGCATCTAAGAAGACCTGCAGACGCTTGTATGTGTTGCGACGGCTGCAGACTTCACTCTCGTGTCCTTCTGATTTACACATCAAACAGTTCACTCTTCAGACTGGATTATTTATGCACTGTGACTCCTTTCAGTTTGAGTTTCAAAACCGGTGTCCTGTGGCTCAGTGGCTATCAATCTATATGTTAATCACACACAGAAGGACGGGCATAGAGGTGCAGCGGAGCAGGCAACATTGCAGTATTTGATGCCGTGCACATTTGCAAATTGTAATGCAAATATGAACAGCAAAAGTTATATCCCCCCCCCCCCATACACAATGTGCTACAGCAAATCTCTGCATGTACACTGGAGTCGTTTCACCTGTACATTAAAATATCTTCAAGTATGTCAGAGGACTTCTTTACACAACTGTAAAGAAACGTGCATTTATGGAATCAAGTCTGTTGTGTCCTCATTGAAAGAAATTTAAACAAAGGAGGGAGAAAAATCACTGAATGTAAAATGGGATGCAGTGCTTAAACTGATTATTGTTACCAAGAGCTGGTTGTTCCCCCTCAAACTGCATCAGCACGGTGAAGTTCACATTTGTGTTCTGAACTGTTTATTTGTTTGAACTCGGGCAGACAGCTATTGCCTCGGGTCTGAGGAGGAGAAAGGTTGTGGATCCATGGGTACATATTCCACAGGCCGAGGCCTAAAAACAATAAGAGAAAGAAAAAAAAAAATAACTAAGCAAAAACATTTTGCCACTGAAAATATTAAGGGTGCAATATGGAAGATTTTTGTCCCGTCTTGTAATGGAGGCGATGGTGAGATCCAGGCTGCCCTCAGTCCAGCACACACTTCTCGCATATTCATGCTCTGCGTTTCTTTTTATAACTATTGATTGTAAAGTGAAATTGTATAGACCCAGCAGTGGACTGACTTAAAAAAAAAAATGGCCAAGAGTTTACTTAATAGCTTTCTTAACAGCCACCGCGAAGCCGCATATTGACGGCATTTGCAATGTTTTTCCATTCGGTTTGTGTTCCTGAAGAAACGCGAGTTCAACATTAACATCTCCAGCGGTGGAGATCAAAGCCGATGTTTACTCTTGCGTTGCTTCTAATTTGCAGTTTTAGCCATCGATCGTGAAGGGTTCACCGTTTCATTCATTCTAACAAGAGGTTATCAATACGCAGTACTTTTCTTGTCAAACCGAGGGCCGACAAGACGCTGGCGTGACAGTTAGAAGAGCGGGGTGGTATTGTGAAACAGGAAGGACCAGAGCTGGCTGGTTAGGATGCTAACTTCGGTATTTCGGTGTAACACAATAAGTAAATGTCTGACATCACGTCAAAATGGTTGTTTTTTTTTCCCGCTTTCTGTTGTTCATTTTTGAATGTTTTGAACCAACAATCTTCGGATGTTGTACCTTTAACCTACTACTTGCCATCAAAGGTTTATGATATAAAATGCTTTAAAAAAAACAAAAACAAAAAACAACCAAGACAACAAGAACGACAAAAACTGTATTCCTCTCTCCTGACTTACATGGAGCAGCAGGATCGGGTTTTGATGTTGAACACGAGATCGGGCTACTTCCTTTTCACAGTGGCAGTATCTTCATCCTTCAAGACAAACTTTTTCCTCAGAGCTTCTGAAATCAGTGTGGCCGAGTCCTCCTCTCTGAGGGACGTACAGCCTCTGTTGTACCTGTAATGATACGTGGCAAAAAAACAAAAAAAACATAGAAGCAATCACTACAAATGACAAACATAGAGCAAACTTTGAGGCTTTTAGTACTCTAACATGTCTGACCTATCTTTGCTCATCTTCATGCGGTTCATGTCCTTCAAGATGTCCATGACATCAGCGAAACTGGTGGACTTCGATAGTGACACTGTATCCTCCTCTGCCTCCCGGAAGTCCATGCTGGGCCTGTCCAGGTCAAAGGTCGCGGACGCCGTCATGGAAATAGGCGGCAGAGGGTCGGGGACCAACTCTGACACCACAGAGACAACATCCTTCTCGTCTTCCTCCTCCTCTTCCTCCTCCGTGACATCGCTGATGACGAAGGAGGCGGCGGCCGTGGCGGCCGGCTGGTAGGACGCCGTCTCGAAAGGCGCCATGGAAAAGCTCATGCTTGTGTCGTCGGGGGAGAGCAGGTCGGGAGTCAGCGGGTTGGAGCCTGGAAGCACGAATGAAAGCAGTGTAGAGAAATGAGCTGGTCTGCACAGTGGTTTTAGTTAAAGGAGGTTTGTTTGTCTGAACACTGTCCAATTAACCACGGCATATTTACCGATTTGTGACGTTGTGTATTTTTTGTTTGTTTGTTAAATTAACAGGAACACAATACAAGTGTATACAAGACACTTCCCCACAGCATCCCTGTTGAATTGTTTAAAAGGGTGACGCCCATCTGCCACAGAACAGCAGAGATTATCTTTAGCCGCTGACCTACAATCCGACGCCAAGACATTTTAGTACCAAAGAGATTTAGGAGAATCAGGGCAGCCGACTTGGCGACGAAAGAATCACAGTCACATCAAGACAGTAACTCTGTGGTGAAAACGCTGAATGTCGGGTCAACAGAGCGATCTTAAAAATCGACAGGGCCGCAATGTTCACGTTTCAAAACAAAGATGCACGGTGGTCCATCTCTGGCTGGGTTACCCACCGGAATCACTGGACACAATCTTGGCGATCTGAGCGCGGAGTCTGCTGAGCTCGTCCTGCAGGGCGGTGGTCCGGTTCATTGCCGTCACGCCAGGCTTCCTTAGCCCCTCCATCCTCTTGCCCTCGCGGCGAAAGTTGGGCACAGATGAGTTCCTGTGGAGCACCAGGAGTGGTGTGGGCCGCCATTCATGTTTCAGAGGACGTGCGTCACTCCTAAAAAAAAACACACGAGAGGGGATGATTGCCGTCACCAAACAGCAGCATTTATCATGTAAATTTGAACGGGCTCGAGTTTCTCTTTTACCGTGTGCTGGCACATTATCTGATATCTTTCTTTTCCTTTACCTACTGGCCAGAAAATGTCCTATAACTGATCTATGCATGAGTTTAATAGGCACAACTGTCCAATCTGATGCAATCCAGTACAATAGAAACTTCATAAATCCTGCTTTGTCAAGTTTATAAATGCAATACAAATATAAAGCAAAAACCACCACAGACGTATACCAACACCTCTCTGACGGGACACGGTTGTTATAGGACCGTACAGCAGTCCTTTAGGCTGCATGTGTGCATCTATTAAGCTGCAAAATCAGTCTGGTGTAATGGACTTAAAGAGCACCGACTAGTTGACTAATAGTCTCTCGGGGCTTAAATGCAGATTTACCTCACTCTGGCATATGTCTCCTCTTCATCTGCAACAATCCAGGCTATGTCTGCCAAGGTAGGAACCATGGGGCCGTCCATAGGGCGAAGAGTGGGCATGCCCGGTAGCTCCTAATCCACAAGGACAAAAGTCAATGCTGTGTGAAGGGGTATTTTATATGTAGGGATGTCATAAGGATATTGCATGTACCTGGAAACATGCCCTTTGTGGAGGTTTGAGTGGGAGAGTGGAACCTATTCTTCTGACCACGCTGCGGGTGGATCCATGAGGCTTATTCTGCCAGATGGGTATAACTTCCTGCAAAACATTTAAAAAAAAAAAAAAAAAAACAAACCCTCAGGCTCTCCAGAGGAATAATACGAGTGGTCTCTGCAACAATTTGCACTCCCGAACAATCCTGGAGGGTAAAAGACCGTGTTGAGTAAACCGTACGGTAACAGCACGGACCCGTGAACAGCAAGAGAGCAAACTTACCGTTTCCGTGTCCATGGTGACGGTGGGTCTGTCTCATTCGTTGGGAAGTTACACACCAATGCTTGGTGCTAGCGCTGTCTGAAAACGGAGCAGTTCAGTAAACAGATGCCATGTTAGTGCGACTGCCAATTCTCTGGATATAAATTAGTGATTAGTGAGAGCATCTGTTGAGAGAAACGAGCAGGAGGACAACTTAAGCAAAACTTTTACTTCACCAACAACTTCAGGCAAGTTGTTACTTAAATAATTAGAAGAGGGATCAATCTAAAGCTGCAACGATAAATTGATTGACAATCAAAAAAAAATTGTTGAATAATGCTGAAATTGTCTGATTCCAGCTTGAATATTTTCTGTTTCCTTTCGTCTTCTTTGATAAAATAATCCGAATATTTCTGTCTGATTTTACAGATGCATTAATCCAGAAAATAATTGACGGATTAACCGTTATTAAAAAATAACTTGCAGCCTGAAACCAATCATAATTTTTTTTTTCATTTTAAAACGAGACTAAGATATTTGTTTTAGTCATTTCTAAAGTAAATATGATGACGACAGCTTCTGAATTTATAAAAAAAAATAGCTCGAGTTTTCGGATTTTTTTTTTTAATGCTTAGTGATGTTAATTTGTACCGATAATTGATTATTAGAGGAACAGTGAGATCAATAAGATCTTGTTTTGGACAAACACCGCCTGTCACATGCAAACACGTACTTTCAAAAAGCATCGAAAACAATCAAATATTTAAAAATTAAAAATTAAAATTAAAAAAAAAATCAGAAGATGGCTATTCTTAGTAATCTGCACTTCTTTGGCGAAACAATCTAAAAAATAATAATAATAATAAAACTATGAATTTATGGGCATTAAAAAAAAAACAGTTTGAACAACTTTGTCATCGCAGCTCTGTATGTCATTAGCGGGTAGCTAACTAGCTTTAGCGGCAGCTCACAAAAGCCCCCCCTCCTCCTTTGGTTGACCCTCAAACGCATTACTTGACCGACATTTTTTCTATAATGTTTCACTCATCTCCGTAGAAAGTCAATGAACGCGGCAGAAGAGTAACTTACAAAGCTTGAACGACGGAGAGCTCAAATGTGACGGCGTCAACGAGCCGCAGCTTCCACGTTACGTGTGAGGTTGTTGTGTAGTCGATCGCTAAGGCCGGAAACTTGTGCCTCCGAGTCCTGTGATCTCATTGGCTGGAGCCTTCGATGTTCCTTTATCAGAACCGGTACGAGACCGCCTCCTACCGGCGGGGATGAGCACTGGCAGCTCTATTTATTAAACTGGCACGATTTATTGCTGACTAATATCTTCCCCTTCTTTGAAAATAAATTATGTGGACCTACGCAATACGACAGACATTCCTACAAGATTTTTTTGTTTTGTTGTTGTTGTTGTTGTTGTTGTTGTTATCTATCTTTATTTTATATCTACAAAGCAAATCTTACAAGCAGGAAGCCAAGCTTATCCATGTTGATTATTTTTGTCATGCAGCCTGAATTAACCAATAAAAATGGTGTTGAAACTACAGTCTACGGTTGAAACGTACACGCCTTAGATTTTACGTGGATGCCTAATAGATAGATAGATAGATAGATAGATAGATAGATAGATAGATAGATAGATAGATAGATAGATAGATAGATAGAACATTTAATTTAAAAAAAATTAAAAACCAGTGCATTTAAAAAAAATAATACTAAAAAGGCCACTGAGTAGCCTATAATACCTTTTATGTTATTGTAATATCCCTGCCATGTCTATGCACATCAGCTGTACACACATTTTTATTGTTGGCTGCTTGCATTATGTATTGTTAGATAAAGTCCATAAAATTGTTTTTATGAAAAATCACCACGGCTCCATCAGAAAAACAGCGACAGAGATTGTTTGTTTATCAAACAGCATCATATTTTATTGAAATTTTAAGCACTAAAATGTCGGTTATTGCCCTGCCGCAAAATGGAATTTTTATGTTTTGCTTGAAGGATCTATTGTTTTAATGATAAAAAAATAAAAATAAAAAATAATAATAAATGTTATATAGATAAACAACTCTAGGATAGTTAAATAAATGAAAGGGAAATGTCTCGCTGGCAAATAATTCTTCTGGACCTGTGGCAAATACACTTTTTTTTCTTTGCAGAGCGCAGAGATGTGTGAAAACTCAAGATATATATCTGTCACCTACTTCCGCCTTTGCGAGTTGTCTGCCGGCAGGGAAGGAACTATCTTGACAGGTAGCTCTGAAAGCTCAGGGCGGAGCATGAATATTGAACTTGCTACTGTTGTCTGCAGTGATATCATAACACTGCAATATGAAGACACGCTCGTATAACCGCCACCCGTCTCCATTTCCGGACAAGACACAGGTCAGTAGCAGTAATACTCACCTGCAGATCCTCCAAATTCCTCCATCTCTTGTTACATTTGCTGCTGAAAGTCATTTTATTTCTGCCATAGCTGCTGTCTCCGTCATTCTGGCATGTCGTCTGAAATGCTTACTTCCCCCATGATGATGATGATGATGATGATGATGATAGCACCCTGAGCAACGAGCAAGAAGCAAATTTGTTGTGTTTTCTTTACCGTTTCCTCAAGAAATGTTAGGAGCTCCTGAAGTGTGCAGGACAAAGCTGAGCTAACCCTGTTGTTCCTGCTAATTCAGACATGACAGACATATATCACCACCCAGAGGGATGTGAGCCCTGGGAATGCCGTATGAGTTGCAGAAATGGGGCTCCTGCAGGATGGATGCAGGATGCATTCCTGTGATATTGAAGGGAGTTTTTTTTTAAATTTTATTTATTTATTTTTTTGGTCATTTCTAAATGCAGCTGTGTACTGTTAAGATATGCCACTTAACGTGATGACAGAAATGAGTTCAAAATGTACCTAATTCGTCCCACCTGGTCAGCACCCTGGCGTCACAACCTCATTGATCTCAAGTGCTTCTGACACACTAATGATATGGGTTTATTGACAGTTTTATCGAATTAGAAACCAGACTCCATTATTCTGCGGGGGGTCTGGCTCCTTATGGGGGTCATGTAGCTGCAGATACAGTGTGTTTCTCCACCCTCTCCCCCCCTTCCTATGTCTAGTGGATGGTTTTTAAAAAAAAAAAATCAGCCCACATGTTATGACTTTAGTTGCTGTCCTGTGTAGGTGCTGTAACTGGGGCAGAAAGTAGGCATGGGAAGTAAAAGGAGGAGGAAGGATGCCAGCTGAGCCCCTCATGTCTCTGCATCTGCCACCGCTGCCAACATCAGAATAAAGAAAAACAGAAAACCGAAAATGGCTCAGTCTGTGAGGAGGCCCGGGACTTTAGGAGCCATGGACCACGAGCCCCAGAGGGACAAGACCAGGACGAGCTACTTTGGCAACGTGAAGACCAGGTCAGGCCCCTAAATATGTGGATTACTGTGAAAACAGCATAGGAGAAGTGTGACACATTTGGCTGGTGCTTTTGCCTCTCAGATTTCAGCTACAATCCAGTGTTTCTCCAGAAGGTGATATCATTTTAGATTAAATGTGGTGATTTCATACACCATCACTGAAGGATTCCACACTGACAGCATCATGTAGGGGAGAACCGCAGCATCTTGCCAGCCACTCCGGCTCTCTCTCCAGCAGATGCACAGACAACACCTACTCCCCTATAAATATCTCAGCAGTGACTGTGAACACTGCTTGGTTCTGTTATTCACACTTCAAATTCTATGAACTACAAAATCCTCTTATCCCAGTTTTTAAAGGGAAAGTCCACCCTGAAACACTATTTATATTTAGGTGTGGACTTGGATCCTTGGCCTGTGAGTGCCGCATATATAACAAAAAAAAATCTCATGTTGATGGTTGAAGTCTAAATTAAGACTGAATAAGATGCCAAAGATTAGGAAGTGGACACTTGAACCTAAACTACTGATTGGTGGAATGACAGAAAATTATAAGAAGTCATTCATCTTTTTTCAAGCAAAACATAAAAATAATATTTTTTTTAAATGTGTGCATCTGCTTCTCTGTCTTTTATGATACTAAATTGTATATCTTTGCATTTTTCACTTTATTAGTTAGAATTAGCACAAAAACATAAGCAAATCATCAGTATCGTCCATTAACAACTTTAAATGTTTCTGCTGATATTGCAGGCCAATAATATGATTCTTTAAGTTTACCTAGATGCTCAAGGCCATATCCCCCCCGGCGCAATGGGTGCTCTTGCATTAAGTGTCAAAGAGGGCGCAACAATACTACGCTGGGGTGTGGAGGTTTATTTTTTTTCAGTGTTGTAATTGGATCGAAAGGGGCTATTTGCAATGTGTGCTCAGCGTTGGTCATACGAGGACGAGCTACATAATACGCAAACGTAAACATACGCATAAAATGAAATGACTATCTTGATAATTGAAATAATCTCTTCTATCTTTCATATGTGTGAACTTCTCTCTACTGCGTCATCGGCTTTACAGATAGCAAATAAAGGAATAATTCCTATGATACTGTTACCATAAGTCAAACTTAACGGGATAAAGATATTTTTTGATTCAGTCACTAATTCTGTGTCGAGGAGCAAAAGGTCAGCACATGACATTCGTAACTTACAGCAAGTCTTCAGATTTTGCTTTCCATTTGTGTGTTTATAGTTATTGATTTTTTTTATGACAACACAATGTGAGTTCTGTTGTCAAGCGGATTTTTCCTTTTTAAAGCCGCACTAATCAATATTTTTTTTATTAGCAGTGGATCAAGGGGCCTGATATTGTTCTCATGAGCTTTTGTGTGTAAATATTGCCTTGTGATAATGTAATAGTATCCGCTCTGTTTTTTGCCGCTTCATCTGTCAGGCTGGGATCCAAGCTGCCTGCCGGTGTCTCTCAGCCTCCACAGTTTGCGAAGCGGCCCTCGGAGACGCAACCGCAAACCCGAGGGATGCAAGAGGCCACAGCCGGCAGCCAGCGCCGGCACCAGCCCGTTGAGGGCCGGCCTCTCAACCACATCCCTCACATCAGAAACCCCAAGCTGCGGCAGTACTACCTTCAAGGTACTCCTCAAACTGCTTGCATCATGCAAAATAGCTGAGTGAGAAAATGCGGCCGGTTGGCAATTTAATGTCTATGCATGAAGTTATTTCCATAGTGACAGGAGTGGCAGTGACTTGCAGTGATCGTGTAAGGGGGTCGCGATGAGGCACCGCTTCCCGATACTTCGTGCTGTGCTCAGTGTGTTTTTGCCATAAGGCATGACAGAAATGGTTTTTTTTTTTTTTTTTTCTTCCTCACAGGGACTTCATCGGATCTAAACAATACTGCAGTGATAAAAGAGCATGTGGGTGGACTTTCTGATGACAGCACAAGCAGCAGGGTGAGTCACATTGTTCTGTTTGTGACTTTCTACGCTTCAGTGAGGAGCACAGCTGTGGGAAAAGGTATGGCTGCATTTCTGTATTGTCTGATTAGGTAAGCAAGAGAAAGAGCTGTGCGGCCGGTAATTGGTGTCACAATTTATGGTCTTGAAAGAGTTTGATAAAGAGCATCCAAAGTTCAGCGATGAGTTGTCGGAGCTGTTTCGGCTGTTCTCCGACATCATGGGGAAACAGAGTTTGTTTCAGAGACTCTGCAGCAAATACAGACAAAGGAATGTATTTTCAGACATTTATTCTAAGGTATTTGTTAGCTGGGATTTTAATTTAATAGTAAGCTTGTAATTACAGGCTAAAAAGAGAACAATTGTTGATTTTCTGTCCGCTGTGATCGGCTCTGTGTTATCACGCATCAGGGAAGGGCATTAGTGCTTATTAGTTCGTACATGTACTTTTGCTTTGCTTTATATTTCACTGTATAATCCATGCTCATCCTAATCGATTTCTGATTCTTTTTTTCTTCCTCTATATGTATACACCTTTGTTGTTTTATTGGAAAAAATCAGATGTAGTGTATGTATATGTTATATCGGAGGGTGAATTACAACCATTTAAGATGCCATTGAATTATATTCGACTGTATTTCAGATGTTTTCACATCTAAATATTGGAAACACATTATAGTGGATGTTAAAATTTAACAAAAAAGCTATTTTTCATCCTGCTACTGCTAAAAAAAAAAGACATGTACTTGTACACAAATATAATTAATGCCTTAAAATGTGGATATGCACCCGTCCCCCCACACATCTACAGGCTCTCACCCACACGAGTGATTTTCTGCAGTCATATCATCTGTCAGGCGCCAGTAATCTAATTTAGGTCAATGGATCCATCTGTCGGTGGATGACAGTTATGATGCTTCGACTCCCACAGTTTTAAATAGATGCGCTTACTTGCAGACAATCATATATACATTTTATATTCAGGTTCACATCAAACTGCACTGAACTGAACTGTTTTAGAGAGAAAGCAGGGGGTATTTGAGTCTGTAATTATATTAAACTCGTGGTGAGTTGAGCTCTATGACAATACATTTAATGCCCTTTGCTGCGGGGTTTTTCCTCCTTCATATTTTTCCCACTGGAATGACAGACAAATTGGAGTTTTGAAGATGGATGCACAATATTTTCCTTCATCCCTAAACAAACTCGGTTATCTCACGCATGAATAAAGAATATCGCTGGTGTGTGATCAGCTTTGAACTTCTTCTGAAAAAGGCCATTCAGCCATTTTCTTGTGTTGCCGTGTTTCCCTTTATAGGGTCTCCCCGGGGACACGGTGTTCAGCGTCTCTTCTAAGTTCAACGGTAACGGTGCATCCTCAGCAGAGAAGAGCAAAATGAGCCAACGCCCCTCCCATACCTCCACGCAACCATTCTCCTCGTCTGCTGCCCTCATCCCCAGAGAGGTAAGAGTCAACTGTGAGCACACGAGAGCTCCTGACATGTGACTCGCACACTCATTGCGTGAGTGCGTGTAAAAAGAAGGAAATGACACGACTGCTGCTGTTGATTTGAAATGCAAAACAAGGCCTTGTCTGCCTTATGACCTCAAGCATGACAGGTCAAGGCAGGAACTGTGTTGCTTAAACCCATTCATGTAATCAATACCGCACCCAAAACCTCTTTTCTGGTGAAGAGCAGGCGGTTAGATTTTTCTCTTTAGTCATTTTAATGTTATAAACTGGGGTATTGTAGCTGTTAAACTACAACCCTCATAAGTCCTGTGGGACTAAGTTGTGACTACAAACAGAGAGGAGGGGAAGTGCAGGCCTGTAGAAAGAGGAAGTGATCACTCTTGTGCGAATGTGTCCATATCAATGTCAGAGCTATTCTTATAATGGCTTCTCTTCTGAAGCAGCTGGTCATCCCGAAGGGAAAAAACACATCCCTAAGTCAAGGATCAGCTCACTCACAACTGGATCCTAAAGAGAAACCAGAGGTGGAAGCGGATCGGGAGCATTTGGATCGACTCGTTGCTCAGCCTCAGTCCCCCTCACCAGAGGCAGAATATGACAAACTGCTGGTAAGCAGAAAAAAACAACTGCGTGCATTGTGTGTGTCAGGAATTTAAAAAGCACACATTTTACGGTGTTAAAAAAAAAATGCCTGTCATTGAACTGAAGGACAGTTGTGGAAAATAACCAAGTACATGCACTGTACTTATGTACAGTAAAAAAATATATATATTATTGAGCATATTGCCCAGCCATATATACAAATAATTTATTACTCACAGGGGAAATTTTCTGCATAAAGAGTAAGTTTTACACTAATTAATAAGGTACATTTTGCTGCTAATAATTTTGTATTTTTACGTTTTACAGATTTTCAATCCTGTTATTTTCAATGGAATACTTTTGAAAATGTTGAAAATATACAGTGCTATAGCCACAACCAATACAACAAATTAGTGTATGAAAAGAAGGTAGATTTATTGCAAAGTGGCAGAAGATAATGCAATTATAATAAATCCAATTTAATGACATTGCTAGCTCTTTATCTTAATTGGATCACCATGCATTTTTCCAGCTGTTAGCTGTGGTGAGAATAATATGAGGCGAGGAGGTTTTATAATGGATCGAATGAACATGTTACCATGGAAACGAGCAACAACACACACACACACACAACAGCACTGAGCACAGACAGAATTTAGGAAGAGAGACAAAAATACGATTCTTTGTTTTTTTTTTTATGTCTGAAAGGCTTTTTGTTTCCAAAATTATGCGGGCAGCAAGCAAACATCAAATTCGGACTCTTGAAAATTATGTTAAGAACTTCAATCCCAGAAATAAAATGCACCGACTTCAGCTGTGTTTTCAAGTCTTTTCTGCACACATGCATGGAATTAGAGGTCTTTACAAACTGAGGCAAGTGTTTTCAACGCACAGAAAATCTGGCACAAAAAAAACACCCACAAACATATTGTAAAAGATTTTAGAAAATTAGATATTTTACTTTGTTTCTGGGCTTTAGTTGGTTGACTCGCTTGAGTTGTGCACTGCAGTTGTATCCAGGACCAAAATGCCAGTCTATAAAATGTCAAAAATTAGGAAAAGAAAATGTCAGTTAAAATTAAAAAAAAAAAAAAAATCCAAGATACATATTTAAATGTCATGTTTTGTCTGAGCCAACAGGTCAAAACCCAGTTATGTCCAGTTTATTACCATATAAACAGAGAAAAGCGGGAAATGTTTACATTTGTAAAGCTAGAGTCTGTACGTCTTTGTAATTTTTGTTGTGCTCGTTGTCTTTTTAAAGCCATATTTTGTTGTTAACACGGATGCTAACAGGATGTGGAGGCGGTGCCGATGCCTGACGGACAGCTCTGCTTATTGGCTCTACCACCAGAGTGCTGTCAGGGGGAGGGACCAGAGGCCATGCCCTACCTTAAACTGTTCTGCCGCTACATCACTGACCGCAAGGTGGGGTCGAAGAGCACTGATTTAATCTCAGTTATGCAAACATTAGTCGGCAAACATCAAGAATTTCTCTCTCTCTCTCTCTCTCTCTCTCTCTCTCTCTCTCTCTCTCTCTCTCTCTCTCTCTCTATCAGGGTGTGGTTTCAGGCATCCTGCTGGTGACTTCTAATAAGATCTTCTTTGATCCGTGCAAGACGCATCCTCTGGTGAAGGAACATGGCTGCGAGGAATACCTTCTGTCTTGTTCTGTTGACAATCTGGCATCCGTCTCCTTCTTCTCTGACATCTCACATGTTCACTTCAACACCTCCCAGCAGAGGTCAGCAGTCATTAACTGTCACTAAATGCACAACACAGACTCAGATTACATGAAATGCAAGTACAGCAACTTTTTTTTTTGTCCTTATTAATTTTAGGAGAAAAGGTAAGAACCTTTTCCAGAAGTTGAAAACCACTAAAACCCGAGCAGGCAGCCTCCCAAACCACAAGGGGGAGTCAGTTCCAGCTCTGGTGTCCGCTGCTCCATCAGATTTGTCCAGTGTGGCTCTGAGCCTGACCAAAGAGGTTTCTGAAAACGAGGAGGTGGAGAGCAGAGACATGGCGGCGGTTGAGCGGGAGCTGGACGGCAGCCCTCTGGAGGTGCTGTCGGAGGAGTCTGTGGGCGGCCTGGGAGTGGCTGTGCTGAGCAGTGCTGCCACCTTCTGCTGTGGAGGTCAAGAGGCGCCAGGGAAAGTGAAGACAGACCTGCTGCACGGTGATGGGACAGAGACAAAGTCTTCTGTGAAGAGTCAGACTGCAGGTATGAATGCAATTTATGATCTGTGTGATGGGGTTCAACCTCAGATAACACAAAACATGGCGTAGTCGTAGGTAGAGTGATGTTGCAACTTATTGTGCTCGTCTCCCAGAAGTGGAGACTGGTGGCAAAAATATATTTGCAAGTAGAAAACCGGTATCAACAAACAACAAAAATGTTTGCAAAAATGAATCTAAACCAAAGAGTTACAAAAGTCACCAGTGTCTCAATCAAAGTTGCCGTTAACTTCTCTGTAACTTGGCCCACGTTGACCCTCCATCCTGAGGATGCCCCTTTAAACGCAGTAAGCCCCTCCCATCAGGCTAATCGATTATAAGAAAACATACAAAAAAGCAATTATCTTAACCTGGAGGTTATTATTCTACTGCTTACTGCAGAAAACAAAACAACGGGAAAAAAAAAAAAAAAAAAAAATCCTTCACTGAGCCCAACAAATAGCTCACAGATAAACCTGTCTTTTATGATTAAAAAAAAAACCAAACTGTGACATATACCGATGACATCACACAACTGCGCGTCGCTACAGGCGTATTAAACAGCTGATTCGCCTCCGCCTCAGTTTGAACTGGACGCCCCGGGAACAGGCTGAGAGGAGAGCCGACCTACAGTAAGTGACCAGCGGTGTAAAGTTATGATGGAACTAATACGTGTGCACCCTTGATAATCTACTGACAGGCCAATTAACGGTGAAGTTTCCCCGGGTCCGATGTAGTTAATCTGTATGGAGTGCAGGTGTGTGTACGCGCTCCGTCAGACTCTGTCTGACAGATGTGTTATTTTCTTTTCAGCATTTCCTTTACCTTAAATCCATTGTTGTCCTCTTGTTTATCTCCCAGTGCCCCGGAGGGCCTCGGCAGGCAGTCCTGGCGGTTTGATGTTTGTGCGGCTGCGGGCTCGTCCATCGGCAGGAAAGAAAAAGGGTGTCGGCGTTCAGCTGGGAACAGCCAAAACTTTGGCCAAACGGCATGCCTGGCTTGCCTGGCTTGCCCTCTCCCAAGAAAGGTAACTAATGGCAGAGTAACGTGTCTCCTGTACAAAGATCAGAGATTTAAAGGGACACTCCAACAGTTAAGTACCCAGATGAAACAGAAAAATTGTTCTGTGTAGCAGAAGCTTAAATATTTGTTGACCTTTAGATTGGTCAAACTGTAATATAACTTTAGAAAGCTCCTCCAGGTCTACGGGAGACATTACTTTTTTCAAATTCACCATCTTAGTTTTGCACAAAAAGAACGAGTTCAACTTAATATTAACATATCCATCTCGGTGTGATGCTCAAACTAGTCACTTTGGTTGATCGTTTACTTTTTCTGTCTCCTCTGTACTTGTCAGTCAGTAACCGTTATCAACACACAAACACTGACCTCAGTAAAACTGCAAAAGAATTCAGTAGGTTTGTAGTTAGTTGCAGATGAATGATTGCTGTGAAAGGGCCAGTAGGATGCAAACAATTCATGTTTAACAGTGGTGGGAGACTACGAATGCTAAAGTACTCAAAGTCAAAATTGTAGGTACTATGGAGATACTTAAAATTCAATGCTATACTACACTATAATATACAGCACTAGTATTAAGTATTTATATGTTATGCAACTTTAGACTTTGTATTTGCACTTTTAATTCAATGAAAACATTTTGTGTCTACTTGCCCAGGAACAGCAGAGGCAAATTAGCTGTTAGATAACTCTGCTGCAATGACTTTTAATCGTGCACTGTCCCTTAAAAAAAATATATCTCTACTTCTCTATCTCTATTTCTAGTGTGCTATTGTTACTTTTACCACCAATACTTAAATATGACATCCATCCATCCATCTGTCCCAAGAAGGAGTTACTCTTTAACTCCGTTAACATGGGTGACCAAAAACAAAGAAGCCTTTCTTTTGAGGTTAAAGATTTTCAAGAAACTTGTGTGCAATATCTGGGACCTGCTGCTCTACAGCTCTCAACTATTCCACACAAATACTGTTTAGCGCAACATGTCATCAAAAATCCGTCTCCAGTAAAAGGTGAGTTGACAATATATTATATGACAACAAAAGTGCCTCAGTTTGCTCACGGTTGTGTTTCTCACCATGTTGACGCAGCTGCTGGTGTCATTTCAACATTTGTGTGGGACTGCGTTCTCCTCCCACTGCAGCGCCGACGAGCTGCACGCCTACTTACAACAGTCTCGGCCAGACGTGTGCATAGTCGAAGCAGGAGAGGAGGAGGAGGGGGAGGCGGACCGTGACGAAGAGGAATTTGTACTCATTGAGGACAAGGGGGAGGAAGAAGAAGAAGAAGAGGAGGAGGAGGATGATGATGATGAAGAAGAGATGTTCCAGAGGCACCGCAGCTCAGGGGACGACTGGGAGGTGAGTGGGTTCTTTTCGGTCTCACAGAAGTGCAGACAACAAGCGACTGGTGTCACACAGACTCAGTAATAGAGAGTGTAATAAATAATAGAGAATAAATGGCGTGTTCATTTGTGAACAGTCACTGCAGACTGAAATGTTCGATGCCCGATGAAGACCAAATTCTATTATTGTGTTTCTGGATGTTCTAGAACAAACAGGTTTGTTTGTTTGTTTTTTTTTTTCAAAGCTTATATATTGTTGCAGATGGTGTTGATGGAGGAGAGCAGGGACAAGCCGACCCCGGTCACCGACAGGGACCCTGATGGACTCGGCAATATTGTACAGAACAGCCAGATTTTAGAGGCCTCGCATGTCAGAGAGGTGAGTGACACACGGATGGCAAACACAACCTCCTCATACCCAGCGTCAATAACCTGCATGCTGTGGATCAGGTTACTCCAGCTGCTTGTTAAATCTAATAGTTGGTAAGTGAAGTCCTTCTGACAAATTTCAAAATGGTGATTTCCATTAACACAACCAAGACCGAGGGACACGTTTAGTTTGAGACAGAGAGGCAAAACAAAGTGCAAAAAATGACAACTACACCGCTTCCTGGTGACCTGACAGCAGCTGGACGGTCAGAAGACGCTGTTTAGAGATTTTGTGAGAAAATCACTGCAAAAGTAAGTGGCTACTTAACTGAGACACTTAAGTAATGTCTCAACCAGTAAGGCCCTTCAAAATGAACCCATTGGTTGCGAGGAAACATCTGAAGTGCTGTGCAGCGGTAACATCAGCGGGTTTTACGCTACGCTACATAGACTTGCTGTATTAGTAACTCCAACTTCTTAGTGTCTAACATTAAAGATACATCTTAATATAATCGATAAATAATATAATCAATAATGGTTAATTAAAGCTAAGTTTGATAATTGTTTTCATACACATGAACTTATATTTGACCTTAAAAACAATTGACATGATTATTAAACTGCATCTGAACACGGTGATATGTCAAATACGTGGACCATATTCATTATTCCCTCTTCTCTTTACAATAAATGGGTCATTTATGAACACGCTGGTTGCATCACTTGGTTTAGTTACACAGCTGTCACACCTGGGAGTAGCTGCATGTAAATATTTAACAACTAAACTCTACAATTGAACAAGTTTGCATGGTGCAGCTTACCCCGAGTAACCTTTTAATGTGCACCCAGATGGCTCCTACTGTGTGTGCCAAGCATTCAGATGTCACGCTTCCTTTGTTCATTTCCATTTCATTTGTTTTCCTCCCCTCCTTTTATCTTCCTCCAGCTGTGCAAGGAGCTTCCCCCCAGGACAGTTGGCTACATGTGGCAGCTGGCTTACAGCACATCCCGTCACGGCGCCAGCCTCAAGTCTCTGTACAGAAAACTCAGAGCCACAGACTCCCCTGTGCTTATTGTCATTAAAGATGCACTGGATGAGGTAAAGACACTGTATGCCAGTTTTGTTTTTTAATATATAAATCATAGATGTATCTTTTATTCTTAATTGCTTTGCTTTGTTGTTGTGGCCGTCTGTTGTGACCTTTTTTTCACCAGATATTCGGGGCCTTCCTCTCTCACCCTCTGAGGCCCAGTGAGACGTTCTACGGCACAGGAGAAACATTTCTCTTCATGTTGCATCCTCGCTTCAAGGTAAGAAGACCAATAACCACCCGGAGTGTGCTGCTGTTCCTCTGTTCGTTCAGCCAATGTGTTAAATAACTCTAAAACTTTGCAAATTCTGCATTTTGTTTGAAAATGATAAATAATTGAACTACACTAAAGAATGAAAGTATGGATACGCATGTCATGTGACAAAATTTCCACAACTTCAGTATTTGTCATGCTTCCTTAAAAAAAAAAAAAAAAAAAAAAAGAACACTGAATTGATAAAAGAGGATTAACCCTGTATTTGTGAATATGAAGAGATGAAAATTTGAGAATTGTCTTTACTTCAGTTTTGTGGTGACTGTATCTTCTCCTCAGTGTTTCAGATGGACTGGAGAGAACTCCTTTTTTATTAAAGGAGACTTGGACTGCTTTGCTATTGGTGGAGGCAGGTAATGCTTTCTTAACTGCCTTTTCTTGCATATTTTATACGAGCATGTGATGTAAAAAAATGATATTCCTTTTAAACCGCACTGAACCGATCAGTTTCCTCTTCCTAACTGCCGTTTGTTTTTGCACAGCGGTCACTTCGGTCTATGGGTGGATGAGAACCTGTATCTGGGCCGCAGCAGCCCCTGCTACACTTTTAATAACTGCTGCCTCGCAGAGACCGACGACTTCCGGGTCATGGAGCTGGAGGTGTGGACGTTCAGCTGAAGAGATGACTTCGGAGTTTCACCTTGATTCACCTCGTCGCTGCTTCATTAAAGACAGCATTTGTCACCGAGCGAAAACATGCAGCTGCTCCTTCATTTAACGGTAACATCCATATAAAAGAATTACCCACAAACTGCTGGATTTATCCGTGCGATTCAGTGCTGCGGGTTTTAGTGAACTGAAAAAAGCTGACCTTGAACAACTCGCTGTCCCAGAGCACGTTCGGTTTTGCGGACCGTCTCGTGGTCGACTCATTCCTGTGGGTTTGGCAGCCAAGCTGCCATCTGCTGTAGTGAGCTTAGCTGAACTGTTACGAAACTGGATTCTTTGAATCCTCACTTTTGAATGGAGTGCATTACAAGTCTCAGACACCGGACTTTGCTCTTTTAATGTGAATTGGCAACCTCATGATACTTCATTATTTATCCTGATAAATGATGGTACACCTGTCTTCATTAGATAATGCATGTCCCTGCTCTTATGTAACTGTTCCGTTGATGCTGGAAGACCTTTGAATGGATTTCTAAACTGCACGTGTACAGCCACCAGGCTCACAAATACTTGCTTCCTTTTCTTAACCACACATTTTTATGGTTTTGTTTTCTCCACCAGAGTCACAGACAGTTTAAATTAATGGTGAACGCTTGGAGCTCCACTTTGAGAAAAGCTTCTCAATCCAAGAACATTTGTACTCACTACTGTTCTTAAGAGCATCATTAATGACTCTTGTATTTGATTCGTTTCAAGTGCCGACTCTTTCACCACTGTGGTTTTTCAACAGGAAAGTAAAACATGACAATTACTTCAGATTAATGCAGTTTCCTCATTCGGCTGTATCAGGAACATGCTCTCACTCTTTGCTTACATTGTACAATATTGTAGAATAGTTAATAAAAATCAGCACAATGTGAATTCAAACTTTTGTATGACTTATTGTTACACGTTACTGAGATTTGTCAGGCAGAATAGACTTTTGTAAAAAAACCAAAACGGTTTTATTTCACCTTGTGAAAAAATGGCACTGGTAGGTTACAGAATAACAGTGTTTTTCCTCTAAAGGCTCCAAGCAGGCGGCGGATATTTCCCATGGACAAGTTACTGTTTACCTTCAAAGTGCAAAACTCAAGAGTTACCAATTTACATCAGTTTTCGTGATCGCTGGGTTCTTGCGTTTCATAATCAAGATACAAACATGTCTCGGTATAACTGGAAAGGGGGAGAGTGACACATAAGGGGAAAAATATCTCATGGCAGGTCCAGATTGTTGTCCTTTTTGGTTAAAACCTCAAAGACTGTCTTTTCTAGCTAAAGACACAAGCAAATACATTATTTTGTCTGGAGCCTAAAAGATGATAAACATAGTAGATGGCATCGTGTGTCTTTCAGTTCAGGAATAATAAAAAAAATCCTCAGATCTACATAAATATGAACCAATCTAGTGAATTTATCTGTGCACATAATAAAAACTGTTCTTTGGTGTGGTGACATCTTCCTCTGAACAGAAAAAAAAAAAAAAAAAAAAAAAATATTTCGAACATTTGGTTTCAAACTTAAACGATAAGAAAACAACTGAATTAAACACTTTATGTGCTGTGGTCCAGTTTAGTTCTTCCTGCTGCCGTTGTCCCCCGAGTCAGAGAAGGGTGTTGCCTCCAGCGGCCCTCGGCACGAATCATCAGGCGTTACCCAGCTCGGAGAGAGCTTTCAGGCAAAGTCTTCACTAACTGCTGAAGCACCACTGGAGGCGACAGCTGCCCCCACCCTGTCTCTGGGTACACTCAGCAGCAGGAAAACTCACCCAGCTGTTAAATACTGCACATGCAAAACCACGACGTAAAGTAAAAAATATTGACTATTATACTGCGTTGTTATGCACTTAGGCTTCGTCTAAGGAGCGATTTGGCAGGCCTCCGTCTACATTTTATATCAGCAGCTACAAGCAGAGAGAGCAGGACTACATGTGTATTAGTTTCTGCTCAGTGTGCAAGGTCTTTGTATTTCATTAAAATATGCACAAGACGACTATATTCCCTGTGGCTCATTTACATTCCCAATACAAACACTATATAAAAAAGAGAGACATCCAAATAAATAGTTACAAAGAGGATAGAAGTCAAAAATGTTTTTCAGCTGCCAACACTGATGAAAAAGCTTCTCGACATAATCGTTGGGTTGTTGTTGTTTTTTTTTGTTATCTTGGATCATTACCCAGACGAATGATGCCATTTCCTCCAGTTTAATTTCTCAGGCTCCATCGCACAAGCGCACACACACACACACACACACACACACACACACACACACACACTCTCTCTCTCTCTCTAGTGTGCCAGGTACTCCTTGCCCTTCTCCAACCCCTCTTTCAGG
The DNA here is from genome assembly GCF_029030835.1 of Brachyistius frenatus. Lineage (NCBI taxonomy): Eukaryota > Metazoa > Chordata > Actinopteri > Embiotocidae > Brachyistius > Brachyistius frenatus. Next base: position 74,129 of record NW_027211080.1, read on the forward strand.
AAGTTGATATAAGTGGATGTGGAGGGGTCCTCGAACCCGGCGGAGAAGCTGAAAGTTGCTCCTTCCTCTTCTGGTTTCATGGATGTTTGGTCCAAGAAGAAGTTGGCATTTATGTGGTGGACCTAAAACCATCAAACAAGAGATAGATGAAAGCTTTTTATGGGACTTCTGTCACTGCTTGTTCAAGTCAGGGTTAATAGGTGATTTTGAATCCTTTAGATTGACACAGTTAAGTTGTTTTTCTGCTGATTTACAGTCTGTAATTATGTCTCTATAAAATAGTAGTCATGGATTGTTAAGGAGTCTGCCACACCCATGCCGATGTACTAGGCACTCATAGGGAAGGGATGACTGCATATACATGATTCTATTTGATTGATATCAGCCTCACAATTCACTTTTCACCGCTAATGTAAAATTCATAATACTGCATATTACTAGTTCACATTGCATTTTTTCTTAATACTGATTATCAACGTGCTTACAATGGTTCCATTGGGCAGGGCCACCATCATCTCCACAGGGAAATTGTACTTTTCAAGGTGTAAGCGGGCCTTTTTGCTCAACGCAAGGTTCTGCTCATCAGCCTGATAAAAGAGGAAACAGAACGTATGCCACAAAATAATACACAGCTTTACTTCTAGGAATGTTTCCCTTAACTGGTAACTGCATGCATCTCTTGGGCTTTTGACTGTAGTGACCTCTCACCTGCATGGTTTCCAGCTCTTTGACCAGAGACCAGCTGCTTATGAAGCTCTGGTTGAGCAGGGCCAGGACGGGCGAACTTTCCAGGACTGTCTCCCGAAGAGTTCGCCCTGAACCTGCGGAGTAGTGGTGAGGAGAAAATAATGAAAAAAATTAAAAATTAAAAAAACGATGAGTCATAAAAATACACCACTTTATACACCATAAAATACACTCCCAACACTTATTAAATAGTGAACAAAGGGGCTATAATCCACAGTAACGGAACGATGCTACATGCTAAACAATAAGTTTGCTAAAATGCAAAGAGTGATTTTGCCTACTAAATGTCACACATCCCACCTGCTCATCAGGAGCTGTTTGTTGCACCTGAGATGTTCAACTGGTGGATATCAGCCTGATTGGGAGATTACATGTAGAGGTTGGTTCGGTGCCCAGTTGTTTGTGTGTGTGTGTGTGTGTGTGTGTGTGTGTGTGTGTGTGTGTGTGTGTGTGTGTGTGTGTGTGTGTGTGTGTGTGTGTGTGTGTGTGTGTGTTTCTCCAGAGTGTCAACACCTTCAGTTGGCTGTCTAGTTTGCTGTGTTTTTTTTTTTTTTTGGATCGATTGTGTGTTTGAAGTATTGATTTTTTTTTTTTTTTTAATTTAAATGTAATTATTGCAGTGCTGTGGAAGGTTGCTATCTTCAACCTACCTCATTCATATTCTGTTCCCTTTCCCAGTGAGTCCCGATTTGTGTTAGTTTGGGTCCAGTTCTTTTGTTTTTCTGTCATTTTGATAGACTTAGCAGGCTGTGGGGGGGATGTACTTCCACCGTCTCCTTTCCAGTAGCCAAAGGGGCCTCCTTTATTGCTTTGTAGCTTTTTTTTTTCATGTCACCTGCAGTACTTCTTGTTAGTTTCCTAACTAGCAACCCCCTGTTTAGCAGGTTTTATGTTTTTAGGAAAAGTAATCACCACAATTGTAAATGCATCCAGATATATAACTATAGTAGATGAGGTTACATTTCAGAAAAGAGTGGACTGCTAGTGTTGGCAGAGAGCTGTGCTCTCCAAATGCACTCAACTTTTAATATGAAAGAGGAATATTGTGTTATTTCTTCTTTTCAAAGGTAAATTGTATTTCTTTGAAGTATCCGAGGTCTGTGCTCCAATACAAATCCACTGGCTTGAAACTTGAATTTATTGCCTTTTGAAAGGAAAGAATTCCATGCCAAATTAGCCAATTGTTCATGACCTCACCTCAGCAGGACTGGTCGTCTAAAGCTCCCCAAAGCAGAATGGAATGCACCAGCTTCTTCTCTGCTTCAGCTCGCTCAAAAGCCTCTGAAAAAGACAGGTAGGACACCTGTGCCCAGGGACAGCAGTGAAACATTTGTGAAACCACTGCGGATCGCACCAATGGTGTGTTGGACAGCACAGGGATGATTTATTCATTCATGAATGGTTACCTTCTTAAAAGGGTAGAGGGTGACCTCCAGGCGCAGAGCGGCTTCATGCCGACTGATCTCTGAGGCCCAGTGGATCTCCTCAAAGATGAATTGTATCGGCTCAATGCTGCCGTCTCGGCTGTCGATGATGTTGCCCTCCTCATCCACGATGATGGAGGGGGTGGATGGGCCTGTCGACTGCAGCTCTAACTGTAAACACAGTTTCTCATTAGACACATGACGTACCTTATTTGTTGTTTTGTTTTTTTTATTGCTGGAAAATCCATTGACATTTACCAAATTCATGAAAAACTTTAGGGCTTAATGAGTGAAATTTGATCGGTTTTAGGTAATAGTGCACTGACAAAAAGCCCTAACGTGAAATGCTTAAATTCTTGAAAGTACTTAATGCCTGAAAATACAATCAAGTGTATTTTAGATATGTAAAGGACTTAAGTAAAAATGGGAGTTTAACATTACAATGATGTAGCTTGAACATTACATGGAAATTGAATAACTAAATTAAAAACAGATATTGATTTCTAGCAGCAGGAGGCTCTTATAAGAAAATGCTGTTCAAGTCCATGAACCATCATTTTTAAAATAAGAGGAACAAAACCAGACTGATATTAAATTAATATCAGTCACAGTCCAATATCAAAACATACTGTGTAACAACAAACATTTAACAACACAAAAATCCTGAACCAAAAAACCCAATTAGAGAGTAATGGTTAGTTTAATGTGACTTGAACTGCCTACAACTAAATGAGTGTGAAATAAAAACCTATTACCAAAGATACACCTTCTTGTTGGTGCAAATATCACAGACGGTAAACACAATAATCAAGACACTTGTCCTTTCCAAAGTGTAACTGCGTCACTGCAGCTGTACCTGCGGCAGGTATCCGATGTCCACCTCCATGTTGCTGCTCTCACTGGCTCCGTAGAGCCACTCCATGTCCACATTCAGAGACCTGCGACACAGCAGAACGAGTCACGCTGGAACTTTACTAGCTGACAACACGGCACACTCTGAGGGGGAATTACCTGTCATTGGGCACATAGAAGTGGAAGTGGCGGACGTGCGATGCGTCTTTAGAGAGGACGATGTTGCCAGTGAACTGACCCGGGGTGAACCAGAAGGGAAAGTCCGGGACGTCATTGAGCTGGAACTCTGCATGAATCCTGAGGGGTGAGCAGAATGAGGAGCTGAGTTTGTAGCGCGAAAGTCTCAGTAGAAGACACTTAGAAGACATAGCCAGTGCTTAAAGGTCTTTATACAAGTCCTGCCTTCTTCACCTTACTGCTGAACAAAGCAAATTAAGATCTGGACCCAGATCAAATTAGCAACATTGCCACTTAAGGACACCTAATTTTTTAAAGTTTGATATGCTAAAAGATGAAAAAGCACGACTATGGTATATTATGTCTTTTCATGACTCGCTGCTCACCTGAAGACAATGTCATAATAAAAGTCGTTGCTGGCACGAATGCAGGCGACGGCGCCTTGCGGAGCAAAACGGGATTTGATGAAGGGCCGAGGGTGGAACATGCTCAGCAAGGAGTGGATGAGAACCTGCAGGAGGAAACAGACAACCATCAGTGTAAAGTGTAAGAGTCACAGTTCTGATCAGAGTCCAAACCGAGATGGGTTTTTAGGGTACCTCTTTGCCCTTTGGCGTGGGAGGGTGGTAACGATTGTTGGGCAGGTATCCGGTGAAGATGTTGAGCTCACTGGGAATCACCCACCACGTGTCTCCCACTTCTACCTTGTTCTTCGGGGGCAGGAACACCCTGAACTGGCCAGCGGAGAACGACGAAGAAGGCACGGCTGGACTCTTCCATGACCGAAGTCCACTCAGGGAGCTGTGAGACACCTGAAAGAGACAGCGGCAGCAAATTCTTTCTCAGACAACAAATAGAGCAGTGATTATCACAAAGTCTCTGCTGTTTCATTGTTGTTTCAGTTCTTCATTGCGTACAAATTTTAAGGAAACTGTGTTCGCAAAGAGCAGAGTCAGACAGTCAGAGAGTGTATTGCGACATTTACCAGTAATTCAATTAATGATTTAATCTCGAATATAATGCTGTGACAAATTTTTCCTATTTTTGTTGCAGTGGTGTGACTCTGCATCAGTCCTCTGCAGAGCCAGCCGGTGCGACAGTAAAGATAACGCAAAGAGTTTGATATTATCTCACCCCAAGGAAACCATCCTTGCTTTTCGTCATGGACTCAAGCAGCAGAGGCTGCATTTTGGCCTCCAAGATCAGCGTCTCTCCGTTGGGGTCATGGATCACTTCCTCCTCAAAATCCACTGGGGGTGTAATCCCTGTGAGGAAACCACAGGAATCCCAGTGAGTGAGGGGTTCATACATGAATGAGCACATGAGGAAGGCAGAAAGAAAGACAACATGACGCACCTGTGAGCTTCTCTGCAATGGGTTTAAACTCCTCCGGACTGAGATAGAGGTCACGGTTGGTGTCTAAGGAGGAGAAGAGGAAAAGCCCCTCGGCACCCAGAGTTCGAATGCTCTCTTCCTATTGGAGGGACACGTGACACATGTTAGACTGACCCTTATTGTCATCATACATGCTTCAGGGATTTTCAATGCAGCATCAAAACTAGGACAGTGAGCCTACACGGCACTTATAAAAAAAAACATTTTGGAATAAGACAAATAAGATGGATGACAAAAGCACTGCCGTGAGCACAAAGTTTCTAAAGCATATTGCAGTACTATGATCCCTGGTGTCTGAGCAGTCCTGTCTGGATAAAAGATCAGCCCAGAGGCCACAGATTCCTGGCATGCACTCCAGACAGATGCGTGCCTACCAAACCCTGTACAATGGAGGGAAAGAGGGGGGAGGAGATGGAGGAGGAGGAGGAGGGGGTTGGTACAAGAACAAATCGGAGACCGTCTGCTGCCAAACAAGAAAGGATTTAAACAAGAGGTTGAGTTTTTACCACCTGCAATAAAAACCCACCCCCCCTAATTAAACACCATGGGGTGGAAAACTGCAGATGGCTGACGGAAGGTTACTGTAAACACCCTCTTGGTAGAATACTACTAAAAGATAAGACTAATATATCCCTACGCTACACGTAGGTCATTAAATGCACCATAAGGTTCGCGTAAAGTTTCTTTTAATACAACGGAGGTCACTAAGATCCCTAAACTATGAGAGGTGTGTAACATTACAGATGTGGAGCTCACGTGACGTTTGAGCAGCTGGGCATCTTGGTAGTACTTGATACCAAAAGCGAGAAGCGGGACGGCGCAGACCATCAGCAAGGTCCACATCCTCCCGGAGGTCCAGGATCCAGAACCCGGGGTCCGGTGCCCATTCTGGGGCGAAATCTTGCTCCCTCCCTCGGGGATTGTTTTATCCACGTCTGCGGCCATCCTCGACCTCCACCACAGCTATTTAGACGAGGGCATGGTCGGCGGATAACGTAAAAAAAAAAAAAAAAAAAAAAAAAAAAGAAACAGTCTACCAGCAAGTGATCCTTCAGTACAAACTTTCTGTTTAAAGTGTGAAGAATCCACCGATAGATCTGTTTTTTGTGTTGCCGGGGATCGCGCGTCTTTCCCGGCCGTTACCCTCGCTGGCAACAGCTAGCAGCACAGATTTCTTATTTCCCACATCGAATCTGGAAACATATGGACGTGGTTAAAATGCGTCAGTCTACTAGGTTTTACGCACGGGAAAAAACCGGAAATATCTAGTTTGTGGATTCAAAATAAAAGTGCAAATATTTGCCCAAGCCTCGCTAGTTGACTTTACCACCCACTGAGCGACTTGGAAATATTAGGAAAGATGTTCAAAAAAAATAATTGTTCTCGTATTGTGCAAATATAGGCTTGTAATGCCATTTATTTACCTGCCAACGCATTTATTTTGAAAGTAGTGACCGGAACTCTCAGCTTGCATTCCCTTCATCGTGGTACATGGACGTTGTAGGTACATTTAAAGGGGCAGGGTTGCCTTGTTCATGCGAGGAATGTTTGCTAACAAGCTTCAATTATATGTTTCTCTGCCAAGGGAATCATTATTTGCAATTTGTGCTTGCAGGACACGTGAACACTGTTTATGCTCAACTACCCCTCAACGTTTTTATCACATGTCTGCAATGGGGCGATGTATTTACGAGTGGAAGAAACTTCCAATAAAAAACAACAACAACCCAGTGTGAATATCACACCATTATATGTACAACTACATCTAATGCACAATGCATTAACTTTTAATATTAAGTATCAAAGGTTTGTTAATATGAAAGATATTCATCTGAATTCATTTGTGAAATAAAATGGAGTACAAGTTGAATCGTAAAGTACAAGCCCTGTAAAATTGTGCAGACCTGGAGATTCCCCTGACAAAAACTTGAAAACATTTCAACTTTTTTTTCTTCTCTCTTTTCCTTTATTATTATTATTGTCGTGGTGAGTTCAAAGCAGTCACGAAACATGGGAAGATAGAAAAGAAGGGTTACCCAGCCAGATCCAGAACAGACGTTATCTGAAGCATTCGGGCTCCAGAGATAATAATTTAATCAAACTCTGATGTTGTCAACACAGAGACACAAACCCAAGGCCTCTTTAGTGGCCAGCGAAAATGAAGCCATTTCAGTGTGTGAGCCCTCATTTCAAATCACAAACAACCTACTTTTAATACCTTTTAGGAGGTAGGAAGAGGTAAATGTTAGCCTGGTTGCAGACCTCTTAATCACCCGTTTCCTCACTTCAAATGAATACAATAGAAATGATCAGGAAAAAGCCAGAAAAAGACAAATCACATTTTACATGCAGAAATATATATTTTTCCATTTGTTTTTGTTTCTTACAGGTTGAGAATTACTGCTCTAATGTGCAATCTGACTGAATTCAATTCATCGTTTACCGTCATTCCACAGTTACTGTACTGTAATATGTTGCATTACATAACCCAGTATAAGGAAAGCTCTTCATCATTCTGCTGATCCAAATTAAGCAACCAGAGGTACACAGCTGGCTGAAGAACAAACATTGATTGTCACAAGAAGTATTTAGCAATACTTCTGGAATTCGTGACAACAATACAAAACAAAAGCATAATCCATAATAGGTAACGCTTCAGTTATTGAGTTAATCAGTCCGTGAGACAAAGTGGGCAGTTCTTAGTCCATGTCCTCTTCCAGTGGCTGCGTCTTCACTTCCACAGTCTTGTGAGGGATGTAGGAGCCCATCCCTGCTGCTCTCTCAGCCTCTGCCTGGGTGTAGGGCTCCTCTCGCAGCTGTTTCAACCTGGATGGAGAAAGACAGACAAGCTATGAAACTCACAAGATCTCCTGACTTGGGATAAAGAATTGCAAGTCCAAATATGTGACTGAATATTCAATATCACAGCTGGGATAATAGTGTCTTACCGTCTTTTGTGCACTTTAGTTTTGAAGTGCTCTTTCAAGGAGTGCATGTCCACAAAATATCTCCTGCAAGACATGAGGTTTTTTTTTTTTTTACATGGCATCATTTGTTTACTTGCAAGATTGCTGAATTTCTCTGGAAAAGTTCCAGCTCCTAAATTGTAAAAGATGTCTTTCTTTTCTTTGTCTAATCTGACAGTATATTCATATTTGCAGTTTCTGGAACTATAGGAGATTATAAACGGCAAGAGCTGGGACAGATTATCTTTAAACATTTCCATTTATTTCACCGACTATCAAAAAATTAGGAAATGGTTAATGGAGTTGGGAATAAAAAAATAAAAAACAACAACATTTGCTCTCTTTGTGACTTCCTCAGACAACCATCAGCTGTGTCCAGGTAAATGGAAGAAACACTTACGCGCAGTGTAAGCAGTAGTGCTGTGCACATCCTGTCACGTCGTAGTCCACCTCCTGATGCAGCAGTTTGGCTGCAGTCTCGGGCTTCATGTCCGAGTGGATCTGGTCCAGGTCTTTGGTCCTGCGCTTTGTCTTCCACGTCTTCGCGATGTTCTTCTTCTTGTCACTCTTGTGGTTTCCAATTTGTTGGGACTTCCCCATGGCAGATCCTGCAAGACTTGGTGAAAACAACGTTTGTCGATTAGAGTTTTAATACTTTTCCTCGGGTTAAAGACCGCATGGATCGATCATTAAATAGCGCCTATTAAAAGCCCACGTTTACCTTTTTTTTTTTCCTCGTAAAATTGTTTTGCAAAGGTAACCTTTGAAACCAACTCAGCTATTTCGTCTCACTGCCACCAATTGAGATCTTACAGGATAAACAAAGTGGTAGATCTGCCTCTAAGATCCTTCGGAGATTTATTTTCAGACTTTGCTTACCTTCCTTCCGCACGTGTAGCCGAGAGATGTAACATGTATTTCCGGGTCAACAGAAGAGTGAAATGCTAATGTTCCCCTGCAGAGGGCGCCAAATACAAGGTAATAGAAAGCTAAGAGAAAATGGAGAAAATGAATATTAAACAATAATATTGACAATAAAACGGCGAGCAAACGTACATTAAATTTGTATGAGATTTTGTTTATCTTTTTTTTTTTTTACTGACCCAATTTCTCACTCACATAAATTTTGCACACATGAAGTAAAAACGGCCAATTTGATGTCAAAGTTTAATCATGTTTGCTCAAAATAAATTGGAATTTTTAGTTGCTTTACTGAGCTTTTCGTAACTTTCCAATTTCAAAGTCACCTCAACTGAGGCGTCACAAATAGTTATAGATTGCAATAAAATGACTAAATGAAACCTCTAACTGTAGTTGTTTAAAAGCTGTATATAAACTTAAAGATGAGACAGGAAAATAAGAGGAAGTTAAAAAAAAAAAAAAGGACAATTTAAAAGATGTTCAAACAATCGAAACGATATATACAATATAAAATCAAGTTTATTAAGAATAGCAGCAAGTTACCTGCAAATATAAATACAAACACACTACATGCCAGTTCTCCGAGTAACCCACTTTTTTCCACGGCTTGCTTTTTCAGAGCCGTTTCAGGTGAAAGTACAAAGCTTGACGCTTCTCAATATTCCGACCGCACTTGAAGGCGGCGTCGGGCTGCACTGCATACGCGCCGTGGCGGAGAGCGAAGATGGCGGAGAATAACGTCGAACCGGAGCACGAATGGAGCGACCGGGGCCTGGACACGGCCGAGGACACCCTGGTGGCGATGGAAACGCTGCTGGCCACGCTGAGGGCTTTCGAGGACGTACTGAGGCAGCAGGAAATATGCACCGCATCCTCCACGGAGTACTGCGACAACTTCTGCCAGGTAATGTGTACATGCAAAAAACCTCGAAGCTACCCATTAGCCTCACGGCAGCTAAGCTCACCCGGGATTGTTTTTTTTTTTTTTTTTTTTTTTTTTTCTTTCCTCTCGCAGCCCGCAAAGATAAATTTTAAAATGCGGACGGCTGCTCACCCGCCAGCTACGTTTTTTTTTTTTTTTTTTTTGGGGGGGGGTTTGGATTATATCCTTGGTAGCAATCGCACGGTGCCTATTTTATTTTTATTTATTTTTTTTAGGGGGGAGGGGGGCTAGGGGGAGGAGGGGGGGGGCTCGTATTCGCAATAAATTTCACTGCAAAACAACAACTCACTAATTGCATTTGTAGCTCAGCGACGTGTTGCCTGGTTTTCGGGTTGGAAGTTATTACGGTTGGTTATCTCGTCTCACCTTTTTTTTAATTTTATTTTTTATTATTATTATTATTATTATTATTGATATACCTCCTTTTAGCTTCGTCTAATATCGGCATCTGAACACACCAGCAAATGAAGGAAATCTGTAACAGATGTTTGCACGCACATGACATTGCCAGTGTGCATGTCGCGTATTCCTACATGTGTGTGGGGCGGGGCGGTATGTTTACCCACATTTACGAGGGACTACAATCCAGGTTATCTTTGCACCTGTCAAAACCTGTGCAGTACTTTTTGTGTGTGTGTGTGTGTGTGTGTTATACTCAAATTAATCAGCAATGCTCAGCTGTCATGTTGCATGTTTCCCTTTATGAACAACTGCAATCATAACAGAGAACAAGTCTTAACACAACTATGCACTAATGTTAGGGGGGAGCAAGGTTTCCACTTTCCAGAGTCCAGAGATGTAAAAACTTGTAACTAGTTGTCGTTTTTTTATTTTAAAGTCCCAGGACAATTTCTTTCAATAATAGAAGAGCTTTCAGTGAAACTTGGTAACAGCCAGACGACTACAATTTCTGAACCGTCTCTCCCTGATAGTAGATCTGTACGAGTTCTTGCTGCTGTTTAAGGAGTTTGCTGCGGTTGATGAATCAACTGGTTGAGTAACAGAAATTTAATCTCCATCAATTTTGATAACAGATTCATGATTTTGTGTCGTTATTGTTTAAATGAAAAAAGATGTCCAGCCGTATGTGCATATGGGGCTGCACCTAAAACTGCTTGATAAAATAGTTTTTGTCCTAAAACACGTTTTCACTCTTGAGTAACCAGTGTTTTTTTTTTTTTTTTAAGGTTAATATTGAAGACAAAAAAAAAAAAATTGTGTGTGACTCTGTTTCATTCGGAAGTAGTCCAGATGTAATTAGCACACTGATTTAGGTCTCTGGGGTCAAGAGTTATTCGTGGCTCCTCGTGAGGGAGGTGCAGTATATTTAGACTGGGGAATTAATTCAGTACCTCTGTGGACACAAACACAAAACAGCACGGTTGTTGCTGTTTGGCAAATGAGACTCCTGGGATGTTCATAGTACTGAGATGGTTCAATGTCTGTGCTTGACACCTACATTCAGTTGACAGCATTTACTAAAAACAACCTTGTTCTCCGTGTAAGGTGAGGAATGAACGAGAGAGCGGACCTGTTTCATGTTTCGGTATTTTTGCGCATTTCATCAGTGTTATTATTTGTGTTTTAGTATTGTTTGGTGAAATGAAAAGTGGGGATCTTGTCTCTATTCGTGAAAGATTATGTATATAGGTGAAATCATTGTTTTAACTGTAAAAATACCAATAAAGTGTTGTAAAAAGATATCATGGTATAGTACATGGGTCCTTCCTTGAGTCAGGTTTTCTAGTGCACATTTAGGATTGTCATGATGCACTTTCAAGTCCCCCCAGGCCCAATCAGGAGCACCCCACACCAGAAGGTGTCAGCTGGGATCAATCAGATATAAACTGGTATATCCCCCATGTGGGGAAAAAAACACCTGTTTATCCAGACAAATGTCTCCTGTCAGACCTGATGGCAGTTTCTGAACACATTTATGGTTGATCTTATCTCTATTTTCACATTTTATTGTTTCTGTGTATGTGTGTGTGTTTTACAGGCACTGATGCACTATGCTGGGAGCAGGAACTCCATAGAGCATGGTCTGCCTCTGCTGGAGGTCTACTGCCTGTCCATAAACTGCTTTGCTGCAGCCCGATCCCACCTCACAGCAGAGTCGGACAGAGTGGCCCTTGTTTTGAAGAGACTAGCTTTGTGAGTACTGAGAAATATTTCTGTGAAAATACACATAATACGGAAGGTCTGTCAAAGAAACGAGAGTAATTTGAAATGTTCTCTGGTTCATGTGCTTATTTTAATTCAAGTGAGTTTTATCTTGAGTGAACCCTCGGCAGTTTGTGTTAATGAACCCTTTTATTGGCCACTACATGGATTTAAGGTGACGAGGTCAGCTTCTTCAGTTGTTTATTAAGTCAGTAATAGCCTCATACAAATTGCACTTTGCCTAAAGTAGCCCTAATTTAGGCATTTCCTCCGGACTGAAGCTACTTCACATATAAACAGCAGGCTTGTGCGCATTGGCAATCAGACTTGACAATTGAAGGCACCAACACTGGCTGTGTCTGTGTGGTTATTTCGTTTTTTTTTTTCCCGAGCTGCGATAATAACCGTCAATCACCAAAGGTGACTGCGCACAACCTGTTTGCGCTCCCTTTTCCATCAGCCAATTCTGGCGAGTCTCACTAAACCCTGTATCTCTGTTTCCATATGCCAGCTGATACGGCTTGATTCTAGAGGGCGTGTACGCGTGTCCACCGAGCTCTTGAGGCACTCGTGACCCCGGCTCTTTTCTGTTATCTTTACGTGTCAAGTCTTTTTCTGCCCGACTCAATTTTAATTACAATTTCAATTTTTAGGTTTAATTTGTTACTTACTTTTGTCTGGCGCGGCATAAATATTTGTTTGTGTGTGTGTGTGTGTGTGCAATTAGAGAGAAGGCAAACGCGTACATAAACCGGCAGAGGAAGGGAGAGCCAGGCTTTTGCTGCAAATGTATTCTTTTATGATCGTAATATTAATTGATAGAAGGAAGCAAAATTCAGCTCAATCACAGACGACCCTGCTACGCAGCAGATGTTGTATTCATCACGGAGGTATCACTGCGCACCTTTCCTTTCTCTAACTGGTTCTTGATCGTTACTGCTGTGTAAATGTTGGATTTTCCCTCCACAAACCACTAATTCAGTATCTGTGAAGCACAAATATCCCATGCAGTAATCCATACCATCTGGTTAAAATCATTTTTGAGGGGCTTTGACAGACAGAGAGCACCATTGTCCTCAAAACCCTTAAATGTAGTTTGCTGTTTGGTTGGGTGAGTCTCGCCCCTCGTGCTCATGATCTCTGTTGTCGTCCTTCCTGACTTAAATCTTAGCGAAACTATGTGGACGTCCAGTCACTGTTGATGGTACATGTCATCAATTAATGCAACGTTGCTTCTCTTGATCTTTCGTCCACCAGCGCCGACATCAGTGACAAAAGAAAGCCAAGGTTTTTGTTTTGTTTTGATGTGATCTCGAGAGCACCCCCGCGGCTAACCGGGCACCTCAAACAGCCTGTTGTTATTCCGTCGCTGGAAGAACAACAGATTTTGGAGCTGTGTCCCTGAGAGGAATGTTTTGAGGAATTTATTGCTTCAATTGACTTCATTAACGATCACCAGCGATTGGTTATTCACATGAAAAGGGTCGAATTTTCCTGTAAAAGGAAATTAACAGTCCAGATCGCCTCAGGAATTTCTTTTAATTTACGACCTGTTGCTTGTTATCTCGGGGTCACTTAGAGTGTGAAGGAGAGAGAAAGGGGGACAGTGTGTCTGTACGCATGTGCATCAAGGAGGGAAAGAAGACTGCAGGTCATTGTGTTTTTAAACGTGATGATTGTCTGAACTAAAACATATTTTAGTTTGTTAAATGACTTCTCTGTCTGTGTTACTCGATGCTTATTGTGGTTTTTCTGGAGTAAACAGCCAATGAGTCTCCCGTATGGTTGTGAGGTTGGTGCCCTGCTGCTAGCGTATTGTCAAAACATCCGCCTCTGCTGGCTTTCAAAGGGTTGGTTTCTTGTTTGGTTAATGTCTGTTTTGACACTTTTATCATGAAAGGCTATTTTGTCAGGTTGTGGGGGAGGTTTGTTTACAGCCACTGTTATCTCCCTTGTTTAATATAAGCTGCACGGTGTTCTCTCCAGTTTTTTTTTTATCACCAGTAACAATTCCATATCAATTCCAAGTTAAATAACTCAATCTTAAAATAAATCCAGCTAAATGACACAGGCTCACACCGGCTGACAGCGAGCGGTTGTTACTCGGGATTAGATGTGATTCATGATGGACATTAAAGGGCTCATGCTGCAAATGACAACCAGTCTGAAGACATTTATTCAACATAATGACGTGATTTAAATAAAGTCGATCGGAGATTAATCTTCTCTCTTTCTGTTAATTGTTGAGCCAACACACTGCAGCTCTAATCAGAACGGTTGAGATCTGATCGCAGGTGAATGGAGTCGTTTCAGTGTTATCAGTCGGATGTTTTTTTGTTTTTTTTTACAACAAAATTTAAGTGGTAGATGTGAAACGTATTTGTACAAGAGCTTACCTCCAAAACATTTCACCACTGTTCATTTTGTTTTCAGATGAGCCTTCTTGCATGTTTCATGTAGAAAAGGTGTAAAGCTGCTGCTTGTTAAACAGTGCAGTGCTACAGAAGACTTTCCTCGGCCCTCAGAACAATATCTGTTCACACGTATTGAAATTTCGGTGATATCACAGTGTTAGAAAAGGAAGTGGGTAGTTTAAGTTACATTGTGCAGACTTTGTACTCGAGTAGCTTCTGTTTTGCAGTTTGATGAGAGTTTAATGAAATCATCTTGTTTTTCTTTCTTGCAGGAGCTGTTTTGAACTGCTGCTGTCAGTGCCTGAGAATGAAATCCCATATGAAGCCTGGGTTCAATTCCACCACTCGGTTCAGGTAGAGGACCTTTTCAAGACACTGTTTTCTGTTTCAAAGAGGAAAAAGTACATTTGGGATGTCTTTAATCAATTTTACTACCCAAATAAATTCAGCTGTGTGTGAGAAAGTTTCTCTGTGTTGTTAAAGTCCTTGTGACAGTGAAGCCTGAGAAAAGATGCCTCAAATTGGTGTCGACAGCAGTGCAGCAATGTTCATAACCAATAACTCTTCAGTGGGTGTCGGTCGTGTTCCTCAATATGAAACGGATGCATTTTGCATAACGTACTTGCATCCTGTTGTCATCACGTACGTGGGCAGCGTCTCCCTATATGACATTGATTGCGAGGAATATGAATAACCAGATTAATTTTCTTGTAAATGTGATATTATTAATCTGCCATTACTAGCTGCACCTATGTTCCTTTTAGAAAATAAGTTTTAAGTTTCTGTATTGTTATGTGTGGACTTTACATTTCTTCGTCAAACCAAAATACAATGACATTTTCTCCTCCTCTCCCAATGTGCTAGCAAGGCTCATTTCTACTTCTGTTCTGGTACTTTTTCTTTCGTCTGTTCTTTAACGGATGACAATATCTTGCCTTTATTTCTTGTAATTTGTCCAAAAGACCGCACCCTCTTGAAAGTGTTTTCACACAGCAAACTAACCCAACCATTGTGCGGTTTGATCCGGACGGAAAGCACCTCTTTTGGTCGAACCAAACTGTGGTCCGACCCGTGATCCAGAGCGCCATTCACACCTGCCATTTTGGTCCAAACCTAACTGTAAAGTCCAAAGGTCTAGACCAAACAAGGAACATGTGAAAGCACCCGAAAAAAAAAAAAAAATACAAAAAAAAAAAAAAAAATGAGTCTGTATGACTTTCAACAATTGTGTTTCCCGATTATGATTTCACCCTCGTTGGGTGGCTCGTGTGGCGAAAGACTTCATTTCTTGTGGCTAATGTGCTTTCAAGTGTTTGCAGTACTTTCTGTTAAATTGGTTCAATATGTCCAAGTTGAGCAGAACCGATTTACTGGGAGGAGTAAGGGGAACTTATTACCACACTGCAGTTTCAGTAGTATGTACAGTCGAGTACAGTTATTTTTAAAAAGGCACTGTCATTTTGTTTGCTGAGAGATTTGTGCCCAGCTCAGTCACTACAGCGCATCAAGCACAGAGTTATATTTACTTTTATTGTTTTATATGGTTTGATGTCCTTTCAAATAAGAAAATGTTGATTTTTTTTATTTTTTATTATTATTTATTTATTTTTTGTCAGCAAAGGAAAAGTAAATATAAAGCTTGTGCTGGGTTGTCATCAAGTTTCCTTTTCAGATATGAACAGCGGTGTTCAAAAGACAAATGTTTTGCTTTGTGTAGAGCGGATAAATGAATAAATTGAAGCCCGTTATTTGTGAAGATGTTATCACATGATAGAAAAAAGATGCAGCTCAATGTACGAGAGGGTTTGTTTTGTCAGTTTCAAATCTAATTTTCAAGAAGGTGCTGAACAAATAGTTTTATTGCCTGTATTTAGATGTAACATGCTTGTGTTTGTTGCAGATTGCCCACGACACCTTGCTGCAGTTTGGAAGCACAGACCTTCAAGCTTTACTGCAGATCACAGGAGAAGGAGGGGCGTGGAGCAACCCGGTCTTAACTTCCCTCCTCACCGGCCAGGTCACCAACCCAGAGGAAGGTCAGGATCTACCTAACTACTTCATTTTTGCAGAAATTTTTATTTGGAAGTGACGGCACAAGATTATTGCGACCATGTCCCTTTTCTTGGTAGGTGATTACTCCCAATTTTGCTTGAATTCTGTTTTTAGTAAATGCGTACATCAACTTGGAGGGCGAGGGCTTCATGGAGATGCGGGTGAAACATCTGGAGAAGATGGGTGAATTGGCCAAGGCCGTGGTGTTGGCCAAAGCTTGCACTGAATGCAGCTTCATTTCCAATCAAGCTATGTTTCGTCAAACCTACGTGTCGCTGCTGTGTCACCTGCTGCCCAATGAAGAAGCCATAATGGAGGTATTACCAAACTTTGTTTTTTGTGAAACGGGCATGGGAAGACTTTGACTGAACTTTCACTTGATAGCATACTCTTTAGTTACTTCAAACATGTGTAACTTCTCTCGTTTTTGCCCGTCGAATTTTCTAAAAGTACTACTTTCTGAAATAACTTCGACAGCCAGGAAGGCTTCCACAAAAGCAGGTGATTATATAAAGTGTATGTATACACTTTAAAACACACCGTTTCCATAGTAGGAGACAGATGGTACTGACTGGATGTGTTGAAGGGCCACAGAAAGCCGGGGTGCCCCAGAGCTTTCAGAGTTCAAATAAGAACCACTTCTATTCTTAGTCTTTAGTAACACATACACACAGTCTCTCACGCACAGCATTTCTCTCTGTCCAGGCAATATATAATTTATATCAGCTGATAAATAAAAATGAGGACATATTTGCAAGTCATAAGCATTATAATAAATAGGAAAAAATGTAACTATTTATAAAATATATGCGCCGTCTCCAAAAATAGAGCCTCAAATCCACATGCAAATTGAGCTTTCTGTTTGAAGACTCAAAAAAACCTTCAGCTTGTGCAAGATAGAAAATGTGTGCACTTAGTGCTCAGTGGCCTATTTTCAGTTCTGGATAAATAGCGTATATCGAGCTATATAGCTTTGGACCTTTCTACTTCAAGTAGAATGCACATTAACGCACAAGCATTCTTTCATTGCAATTATTTATTGCCTGGAATTTAATGTTGCTGGGGTTTTTTTTTTTACCCCAAGCAACAAATATGTTGTGACTAATCTGCTGTTGGTCCTTTGCTTTTTAAGACAGGCATTTAATGTCTGTCAATGAGACAGTTGAAAATAGTATGGTCCCTGGCTCTAATCAAACAACAACATACATGAGATGTGTCATAAAATGCGAGCTTGCTGGTGTGTCTTGGGTATACGCTGATGACAAAATGTCCATCCACACATGCTTAATTCTTGTAGAGCAATTGTTCATCAAGTGGAACAAGTTCATATTCCACGAGAGGAGAGAATTATCAATCCATGTTTCCATTATCTAAGCTATAAGAAGAGATGTGTCGTCGCTTGTATTGTTTTCTAAGCAGTCAGCGTTGTATTTATTCCCCGACAGATATCCAGACTGGACTGTAAGGATGTACTTGAGATCACATGTAATCTGGAGACGGAGGGGGAGGAGAATACAGCTTTCATCTTGTGCACAACTTTCCTGACCCAGCAGCTGCAGCAGCAGACTCTCTACTGCTCCTGGTGAGTAGTCTGCAGTCAAAGTTCAATGATTATTCTGAAACTGTTTGCAGCAATCAGTCCGGATGTTTAAATCTTAAATCTGCAATCAAATATGTTTTTTTTTTTTTTTTTATCTTGTTATTGTAGTCTACGTAGACTCAAGTGCGATGTCTGGATTTTCTTGTCTCTTTCTATTGAAAGGGAGTTGACGCTATTGTGGAGTAAGCTTCAGAAGAGGCTTGAGCCCTCGCTGCTGTCCCTTTTGGAACGATGCCTTCAGCTTGGCGCCATTGCTAAAACGGTCAACCATTTGCTTTACCTGGTCCGTGTGATTCAGACAGAGGTGAGTCCAAACAGCTTTCCTGTCCACTTTTGAGACTATAGAGCTGACGTTAATCATCTTGTAGTATTTTTAGCACAAGCAGCTTTAAATGCATTACCACATCCCTCTGTACTGGAGGAGGTCCGGCCGGCCCTGATTTGCATGCAAACAAGTACAGATTGTAATCAGGTGTGGCCAACAGAGACTCATATGTAGCGGAGTCTAAATTAGTTTCGATGGGAAGTGTAAAATTGGTTTTGTGTTGATTTTTCCGGCACTGTTTAATGGTAATATATTCCTCTTTTTTGTTTTCAGGCCGAGGAACTGGGGATCCCAGCCTCAGTAGAACTTAGTGTCAAAGCCCTTCAACTTCCAAAGCAGGACGACTCAGAACCACGGATCTCTGTCTGTAGGACAGTTTCCTGCCTCCTTCCAGACGACCTTGAAGTGTTACGTGCCTGCCAGCTCACAGAGTTCCTGCTCGGCCCCAGCCAGGAAGCTTTTGGCTGTCTTGAGGAGCTCAATCTACGCCCAGACCAAAAGTACGACCAGGAAAACGAGGTCATTCCCAACTCACTACGCTGTGAGTTGCTACTTGCACTGAAAGCATACTGGCCTTTCGACCCTGAATTCTGGGACTGGAAAACTCTGAGGTATCACTGCACCTCCCTTCTAGGGTTTAGGCCCGAGTCAGAAGGGGAAGAGGAAGACTCGGTAGATAAACAAGAGAGGGTTAAACAACATGAGCTACAGGCATTCACAATGAAAGTAGAATCTGAGCACCAAAATAGGATGAATGGAGATCTGGATGGTCATGAGCAGCAGGACAAAAAGCCGCCTACAAACCAAACCGAAATCAGAGGAGAATCTGAGGCAAAGAAACACAAGTTCTCCTGTCAGATTTGTAAGAGGTCAGTCACTGACACTCAGATCATTCACCACTCAAAAAGACACGCAGAGGAGAGGAGCCACCCCTGCCCTGTTTGCTTGGAAAAGTTCAAGAGCAGAAAGGAACTCGTTCCCCACTTGAAAAAACACATTCAAAGTGAAACGCATCTGTCAAAAAATAACATAAAGACGGAGAACGTAAAGAAAGAAGACGTGCAGAAACCGATAGATGACGACGACGACGTTGAACCAGGTGAGATCACCATTGACCCTTCCTTAATGCTCTATTACAAATCCACACACGATCCGGACGTGTTGCAGCACATCGTGCAACAAGCCAAAACTGTGAAAGAGAAGTGCGTGGACGATGACGAGCATGTGACATTCGATTACATCGACCAACACTTCAAATTGCAGAATCGGGATGAGTATCCGTGTCCGGGAACCGAATGCACTCGGACTTTTAAACATTCCAAGTACTTGTATGTCCACCTAAAGTCAGAGCACAAAGGTGACGAGAACGTGAAGTATTTTCATCAGATGAGAGACAAGCGGGAGAAGTGTGTCTTTTGTCGACGTCATTTTGTCTCCGCTTTCCATCACCGCAAACATAGAAGGGTTCACTACGGCGATCAGCCGTACTCGTGTGTGGTTATGGGTTGTGGCGCAATGTTTAGCACTTCCAACGAACTTGTCACACACAAGCAGACCCACGGCTATCAGCTCAACTACCAGTGTGAGCTCAAAGGCTGTTACGTCACTTACTCTGACTTGGGACAGATATATCACCACGAAGCACAGCATTTCAGAGACGCTGCATTTACCTGCTCTAGCGCTGAATGTAGAAAATACTACTTTTCCAAAAAGGAATTTGTAAAGCATTTATCTACACACAACATCGCTTTCTCGGAAGAGGATTTCGAGACTCAGAGGAAGGCGAAGCGGAAACGTTTTAAGGACGCTACTGAACCGACAGCCCGCCTTACTAAGTCAGTTGATTCGGAAGACACCGTAAATGGAGATCTTCTAAACTCTTCGTCGGCGAGTTGCGCCTCCTCTTTGCAAGAATCAGACAGTAAGGAGCCCAAAGCTACAATGACCTCGGTGGCTGTGTGTTTTGATGGAAGTAAGTTTACTTGTGGTTTCGAGAAGTGTGGCATGACTTTCTCCAGAGCCAGAGATGTTCAGAGACATCTGAAATGTGCTCACCCCGAACACCTTAAGCTGGAGAACAAAGAACACAAACACGACAAAGAGCAGGGCTCCAAGTCCAAAGGGATAAAGACTGAACCTGAGCCAGACAGTGAGGAAAAGGGGAAAAATGAGCCCTCGACTCCATTTCAAACGGGGGAAGCTGGCAACGACAAAAAAGCTCCCGCTCATCCCAAAACCAATGAAACGAGCTCTTTAAGCCTTCAAACAAAAAACGATGCTTTAAAAGAAATTCTTATTGGGCTGAGTAAACTGGACCTGAATTCCTCATCGCCTCACAGTTTGCCAAGCGAACCTCCTCAGTCCAACCCAGACTCGGATGCTTCACAACTGTCTCTTCATGAGGCAATTATGGCAAAGCCTCCTGTTGTGGTGCTTCAGAAGAGACCACATCTGTTCGAGGAAACGGTAAATGTCCAAACTGAAGAAGAGTCCGTAACGAATGAAGAAGGCAGTGTTGAGTCGTTGGCCACTCTGAAGCCATATATCTGTGAGATGAAAGGGTGTGGCTTCAGGACTGCTCAAAGTTACAGCTTACTGCGTCACTATAACACCAAACACGGCCGCACCGTTGAACAGGCCAAAAGGTTGACTTCTTTGAAAACCACCTCTTTCAAGCCTTACGTGTGCCAGATTTGTTCCAAGAGTCACAGAGAAAAGCACGTGCTGAAAGCCCACTATATGCAGATCCACAGCATGAGTCAGGCCTTTGTCGAAAAAATAAACTGCGCGACTGTGCGGTGCGAGGGAAGCAAAGAGCCCACGTCTCATACAACGCAAACATCGCCGCCATTGACGAACCCCAGTATAAAAGTGAAGAAAGAGATCCCTACGTTGCAGTGCCAACAGGAGTCAAAAAACTTAACTAACATAAGTGAAAACAGACAGAGCTCCCCCACCCATTCCCTGTCTGAGGAGGAAGGAGAGGACGAAGCCGAGTGTAGAGAGGAAGACGGTGAGCAGAAGACGGAGGAGGGTGAGGATAAGACCACACAACAGGTCCGAACGACAAGGCGTTTAGTAGCGAAAAGTAATCTGTGCTACATACTGGATAAGTTCAGCAAACCCTTTCATTGTGTGGCAAAAAACTGTGATGCTGCGTTTTCCACCCAGGGAGGCCTTGTGCGCCATCTGCAGTTGATACATCATTACAATCGCTCTCAGCTCCTGTTGGAAAAAGACTTCGATGTGCACCAAAGTCCAGAAGTTAGAAAAGAGCCTGCCAAGAAGAGGCCTTCCCCAAACTCGGACGAACCTCAGCCCCAGTACAAATGTCACTTTGCAAACTGCGGTGCCTCCTACCACCTTAAAAGTAGCCTAGTGCGTCACACTCGTGATTGCCACTCTCAACCACCTGAGCTAATAAGGTGTAAATACGACGGCTGCACAAAAGTCTTCAGTCATGACGAAGCGCTCAAAAAACATACACTTTATAGTCACTTTGAGTATTACGATTCACTGGTGGTACGTCTGCAAAGCACTCACAAAAAGTCAATTACTGGATGCCAAAAGAAGCTTATAGTCGCACCGCAGAGTCCTCCGAAAGAAGAGCCCGCTTCACCCACCGCACAGGCCGAGAGATCGAGCCCGGTGCCTGAAGTGGTGGCCCAGTCTGAAGAAATCTGTGATGAAGGTGCTGTAGAAAAAAAGGTGTCGGGAGAAAAAAAAAAAAGGGGGAAAAAAAACTCTGTCAAGCGTTATGTCTTTAGGTCTCATGAAGAAGCACTCCAGATGTGCCAAGACCGCTGCTTGCCTGTGACCTATCCGTGCATGGTTCAGGACTGCGATACTGTCGTCACGTACATGCGCAGCTTGTCCCGCCACTACCTGACGGTGCACCGCATGTGTCGAGAGTATCTCGCCAAGAACGAGCTCGTTTTCACGGCCGAGCAGCTCGAGGAACTGATTCAAAGGAAGTCGGCCAGGTCAACCGCTGCAGGGGCGTGTGCTCCTAACGGGGTTTTCAAAATGGAGTACGAGGCGGAGCTGGAAAACACAGAGGGGGGGCTGCCTGCGCCCATGAGCCTGCACTCCATCAAGGTGGAACCACAGGACGAAGACGATCACGATCCGCTGGGGTTCCCAGAGGAGAAAGAGGAGGAGCTGCCACCCGTTGAGAGAAACGGGGTCCTCGTCGGTGCAGATGAGGTGCTTTACGGTGAGGCGAGCACCGGTGGGCACACCGAGGACGCAGCTGTGGGAACACAGGACAGTCCCAAACAGGAGGAGAGATTAAGCCTGGATAAAATCAAACCCCTTCTTCGCCCGCTCACTGTCGACCTCTCACCCCCTTGTTCACTGCGCTTTACTACTGAAGAGGGCTTCCAAGACGTGTCAAGCATCAAGGATGGTGCGAAAATATTAAACGGGTCAGCTTCGTTGCTTACTCCCCCCATTCGCCAGCCGCTGAAGCGCAAAAATGAACTGTCTGAACAGCCTTTAAACTTAAAAGACCCTCAGCCTTGTAGCCCTTCTCCACGGGCCTACGACATCGCCGGCTACCACCCAATGGGCTTCGAGTCGTCGTTCCTCAAGTTCATACAAGACGCATCCCCAAAAGACAAAAACTCTGCAGCGGTGAAACGGCGCGACGCTTTCAGACACAGCTGCTCCGTCAAGGAGAACAACCAGCTGGGAATCTCGCACAACCGCAGCAAACGCACTCATTCCCCACTGCTGAAGCCCCACGCTATGGCTGGGGATTTCACATCGGTCCAAAACTTGAAGTCCATCCTGGACAAAGCCCTGGCTGGTTGTGGGGACCTGGCCATTAAGCAGCTTCAGTACCTCAGACCCGTGGTGGTCCTGGGGAGACCCGTGTGCACCACCACCCTGCCTGACCTCTTCCCATCAGACACCAACAGCAGCAACCTGCTTCTTGGAAGTTAGTTTAACAAAGAACTGTCTCAACATGGCTGCGGCATTTAACTTTGTATTGTCACAATCTATGTATGCGTATTTTTTTATTTCACTCCCAACATCGAGGGTGTTAAGTTTTTTGCTGTTTTTTTTGTTTGTTTTTTAAGTTGCCAAACTGAAGAGTTGTAGAAATAAGCTTGTATCTATCTTACGCTAAACAGTGCACAACAGGTCCAGTTTGATTGTTGTTGGGTTTTTTTCATTATTATGAAATTATTCAGATAACCCCTGTTATGTTAATCATGATCACACTTGTATATATTTCGCTCTCCCAGGATAAATGTACAGCTTTTCAGATTGTTAGAAATGGTCAGTAGCGTATTGCAAGGCCTTTTCACTTTTGTGAAAATGTGACTAAAGATATTTCCTTACCACAAAGTTCTCGAGGAAGATGTTTGGTCATTTTTCCACCTCAGTTTATAATAAATCAGTGTTGGGATGCAGTGGACAGATGTGGATAGACATGTATGTAACACTTTCTAATAAAACAAATAAATGTGGAAATTAACACAGAGCCTTTACTTTCCAAACTAAATGGAATTCTAGAAGCTGCGTGATAAATAAGACCCAACTCCGTACATTGAAAGTGTCTTGTGTAATGTGAATATTTAAGTTAATGGTACAAAATAACTTTGGATAATATGTTAAAGAAAAATGGGCCTTTTTTTGTTTTTGTTAGTTTAAAAACAATTTTTTTTAAGTGATCATCATGACTATTAGTTTAGCGTGACTTGTTCATAATTAATCTCGGATGGCAGTTTTTATATTTATAATGGCCTTTTAATTATGTAGTCAAGTCTGAATTATCAGCCTGCAAAGTGGCTTCCTGCTTTTGGCTCCAAAGGTCCCTGAAGTCCAAAGAGCCCACAGAGCAATGTGCAGCAATTATTTTGCAGTTATTTATCCAACTACGTTTTGAAATACGGGAATACTCGTCACTGAAGCACAATATCACACGCAAATATGGGCTTTCGGATGTGTCTCTCTGGAAGAGGTTCTGCAAGAATATAGTTTTAATATGTTTCATTAGTTCATTTATTGTGTTTGATTTAAGTAAAGTATCCGGATACTTCTTCCACCAATGATTTGCTGTAAATTCTCATAATTAAATACAAATTAACAGACCCAGTGCTCATTTGCACACTTATTATTTGTTTGTAGTTTCCTAGTTATTCTGTAGAAATTGAGGTGTGGCCATAATCCGTATATAAAACAGACAGTTTCTTGCGCCCTCTGCGGGCCTAAATCTTTGTTTTAGTAATGGCCACTGCGCTTTATCATAGTTACTTTAATAGATGTTGATTGCGTTCAAATTTTCTTAAAAGTGAACGTTGAGTCTTCGGAGGAAGACGAAGAATTAAACCGCAAAAACATGTTTTCATCTTTGCATCAGTTCCTACAATCTGTTGTTGTTGTTTTTTAAATGATAGGTGCTTCAAACTACTTCAATCTTCAAACAACTGCGTAAACTACATTTTGCACTTGATCTTGTTTGGTATGTTACCTCGACGTATTTGTTTGTACGATTCCAACTCGGCGAGGTCGTCAAAAATGGATAATAAACCAGCGCGGAACCAAGTTACTGTCGCCGTTTCCGGGGGGGGTGCAGAATTCGTTGCCACGGTTCGCCGACAGGCTTTTCTCCTCGCATGAATGGGATGATACTAACTGTAAAAGCCTTGAATTGGGGAATGGAAACCGATAGCAGATATTAATTCTTGTTTCTTTTTTTTTCTTTTTTTCTTTTTTTTCGTCTGGTATCCCGTCGATTTGATGCGGGAGCGGTTTGTTCACGATTCAAGTTTAAAGAGTTGTCTCGTCTTTGCGCGTCGAGCGGAAGCTAAAAGTTAACCGCTGGCCTAAAACTACCAGTCCGCTGACAACACGGCTAAAACGGAGCAAAGATGGTCGAAAGTCTTTTTGACCTCCCGGTGGAAAAGCAGATATTTTACGCTGTTTTAGGATTTTCGTGGACGGTGTACCTTTGGGAGGCGTACCTTTCTTACAGACAGGTAAGTCCGTCGTGTTGCAGTGTCAAAACTCCGCTGGCTGTTTTAATAGAAATTAAAACAAAACAAAACGAAATCATTGAAGAAAGGAAACTCGAAACGTGTGTTTCCGTGGACCTGCTGTGATTTGTGATCTTTTAATGTAGTCTGAATTAGACCCGGCGTGTCGTGGACAGGTCTTTCAAACCGGAGCTAAATTAAACCGAAATCATTTAACGGAACAAAGCAGACCAGTTGTTTATATACGGAGCCAAAAAAGATGGGCAAGTTTGAAACGTGAAAACACGTTAAATCTTTTTTTTTTTTTTTTTTTTTTTTAACCAACTTTGGAAAAGTAAATGACAATTTAGGGCTTTGTTATAAAACTTACTTATAATTTAATCAAATCGTATAGCTACAATACTTTTCATACACAACGTGTATCTGTAGTGTATTTATTTTTGTTGCATAAAGTGCTATCTTGGAGAAGTGTTTTGACACATTTGTTGGGTGACATTTGACACCGTTTGAATCAAACAGTCTCTTAATACATGTAAAATATGTCACGTGGATGTTTGCTGCATTTTCATCAGTTATGGATTCACTTTTAACGTTGTGCTCATCTCTCTCTCCCCCTACACCACACACCCCCCCGCAGAGGAGGATATATAGATCAACTACTCATGTACCACAGGAGCTGGGCAGGATCATGGATTCTGACACATTCGAGAAGTCGCGTCTTTATCAGCTGGATAAAAGCAACTTCAGCTTTTGGTCTGGACTCTATTCTGAGAGCGAAGGAACGGTAAGACAACTCGTGAATATAAAAGGCGTTGATTTTCTTAATGTAATTTTTTTTTTTTTTTAAAGTACAGTATCTGCGTTCGTAGTAAGTCTCGTGAATGAGTAAATGTTATTGTGAAAATTGGGACACTGGTGTCAAAATGTCTTTGCTGAACTTGTGGCTTTTTAAAGGGACTTGGGGCGGACACGTGTAATTGTTATTCCATAATTCCAAGTGTTGTTTTTTTTTTTTTTTAACCACAAATACTTGGTTTAACACAGTCAGTTTCATTCTGTATATTTATGACACACGTTAAAATGTTATTTACCTTTTTAGTTGATCCTGCTGCTGGGTGGAATCCCTTTTCTGTGGGACGTCGCCGGCTCTGCGACGGCTCGCTTGGGATTCCGTCCAGAATACGAGATCACCCAGTCCCTCGTGTTTCTGACGCTGGCCACCCTGTTCAGTGCTTTAACTGGACTTCCCTGGAGCCTGTACAACACATTCGTCATTGAGGAGAAGCACGGCTTCAATCAGCAGGTACACTGGCTCTTCTTCTTCTTCTTCTTCTTCAGGTGTATTATTAAACTATGATTATCCTTTATACAATAATCGTGGCATATGATGAACATTAAAAAAAAAGACAATTAAGTCATTAATCACAATTATTTGTACGATAGTTAATCGTCAACTATGATTGACCGAATGTGAAAGCCCCAATGATGATTACAGTGGATTACAACCAGCGTTAATTAAAGTGTCACACGATCACCCTCTGACAGGCTCGACAGCTGTCGTGGAAGAAGTATGGTTTGTAAAATTCTTGCCAAAACACATCGGAAGTCTACGGGCATTACTGGACACTCACAAATATCACTAATTAAAGTCTTAAACTACCGTTGGTCACACATCATGACGGGTCTCTCTCTCTCTCTGTGTGTTGCCTTCTATCTGTATCAACGTCTGGCCTACCTCTCAGACGTTGGGGTTCTTCTTCAAAGATGCTGTGAAGAAGTTTGCGGTGACCCAGTGTATCCTGCTGCCCGTCACCTCGCTGCTCCTGTACATCATCAAGATTGGTGGAGACTACTTCTTCATCTACGCTTGGCTCTTCACCCTGGCTGTTTCTCTGGTTCGTGCTGCATTCATCTCGCTCTTGTGAGAATTACGTCGGTTATTGCTGATTATCTGGTATTTTAAGTTCATCATTACATGCCCTCTTTTTCTTTTTTTTTTTCCTGTGTTCTTAGGTACTTGTAACCATCTATGCTGATTACATTGCTCCCCTGTTTGACAAGTTCACCCCGTTGCCAGAAGGAGAGTTAAAGACAGAGATTGAGGCTATGGCCAAGAGTATAAGCTTCCCCCTCACTAAAGTCTATGTAGTTGAAGGTAAGGCCTGCAAGGCTCCATTTAACCATCAATGTTTTGTGTTCATGTTTACACTCAGTTTCAAGTTGATTGAAATTTGGTTTCAAACCTGTAAATTCTATTGAAAATTATTCTTTTCAAATTCAACTTTTCAATGCATTTATTCAAGGTCAATAGTACAAATTCAAATTATGTGATTCAAATGTTTAAATGTTTAAATGTTTAAAGTTGAGTTATTCAAATATAAATGATTCAAATAAAAATGCTCTGCCCATATTTTCACCGCTCCTTCGTTGTCTTGAATGTTTCCCATATTTCCAGGCTCCAAGCGTTCGTCACACAGCAATGCGTACTTCTATGGGTTCTTCAAGAACAAACGCATTGTGCTGTTTGACACTCTGTTGGAAGACTACTCGCCTCTCAACAAGGCTGGAGAGCCACAGCCCGAGCAGCCGGAGAGTGACGAGGCGTCCAGCGAGTCAAAAGCCAAGCCCAAGGTTGCTAAGCCATACATTTAGCTCTTATTGCACTTTCAATGGTTTCAAAGTTTTTGAAAGCGGCCCGTAGGTGGGAAGACATCAAGCAACGTTCTATTAAAAGTGCCTCACAGTGAGGGAAGTCTTAAGTATCTCGCCCCAAAGGTACACGAGGCTATTAGCATTCAAACTGGATGTCTTGGGCGACTGTAGATGATTGATTTTGAATTGTTTGATTCAGCAGCGTTATTGTCTTGAATCCTCTCAGAACAAGAAACAAGGATGCAACAACCCAGAGATCCTTGCAGTCTTGGGTCATGAGCTTGGCCACTGGAAGCTTGGCCACACTGTAAAGAACATCGTCATCAGTCAGGTGACCGAGTGGCCCTGTGACCGTCTTGATATTTTTCAAAACAAACAAATTATTATATCTACTTGAGTTTAATATGTAACGTGCTGACTTTTCTCTCTGCAGATGAATTCCTTCCTGTGCTTCTCCCTATTTGCTGTTCTGATTGGACGTAAGGAGCTGTTCGTAGCTTTTGGCTTCATCGACAGCCAACCCACATTAATAGGCTTGATGATTATCTTCCAGTTCATCTTTTCTCCTTACAACGAGGTGATTACGAGCATCCATAAACACTGAATCATTAAATTGCATTGTTTGGAGTTGGTTAGATATTTCCCTTCTCTCTCTCTCCCCCTTTACAGCTGCTGTCCTTCTGTCTGACAGTCCTGAGTCGCAGGTTTGAGTTCCAGGCAGATGCCTTTGCTCGCGCTATGGGCAAAGCCTCAGCGCTCTACTCTGCCCTCACCAAACTCAACAAGGACAACCTGGGCTTCCCCGTGGCCGACTGGCTGTTCTCCATGTGGCACTATTCCCACCCTCCTCTCCTCGAGCGCCTCAGAGCGCTGGGCAACGACAAGCAAGACTGACGGGGCCGGAAGGAGGAGCGGCCATCGCTGCCTCCTCCGAAAGGCCTCCGCAGACCGCTCCTGGCCCTGTGATGCACCCTGCTCGTTTTTCTTCTATCTGCCCCCAACTCCCCATCTAGTTATATCTTATTTTAGTTTCTTTCTCACTTGCCATACATTCTATTTTGTTCCCTTTGAAACGTTGTTTTAAACAAAACCAAAACATATCAGCACAGGGCAGCCTAAAGCTTGAAAGCCTGTACTGTCTCTCTCCCTCTCTCTCTCTAGAGACACCCGTTACACACTTGCTAAGAGCAATACATCTGGACAATGTGTTGTAAAACAGCTATTGGCAAAGGTCAGATTTTGCAGATTGACCTGATAGTTTTGTTTTAGAAATTATTTTTATTTCTGCACAATTTACTTTTGATTTTGTTCTTTTGTCTTTTCTCTAAAAGTAAAAGTAACAAAGATAATTTACAAAAACATTTTGGGACTATATACTTTACTGTTGTGATGCAGACTTGGCATCCAACTAGTAAATGCATTGGAATCATTTCTAATCAATATCAAGTTGTTAGTTCTACAGTATGTTGTGAATTTTATTGGTTGAGCATTAAAAAAACAAAACAAAAAAACAGCTGTACTCGTGTCAATGCTTTTTATGGACACACAGGCCAGAATTGGATTTGTCCCTCAAGTGCAACAGTTGCTTCTTTAGCAATACTTTTAGTCATCAATTAATGTAGTCACCAACTTCAAATCAAAATTTTGTTAGAGGACCTCTATCGATGCTTTATCACATTGACAAAATGTGAGTGCCTCTAATTTTCCCTGTTTTTGTTCTGAAGGCGGACACATTGTCTACAGAGCAGTGCAGAAAATTTCAGTTAAAGTTGTGATTTTTATTTTCTACCTGCAACGGGAGAATCTTATTTTCTGTTTTCTAAAGCACTTGCTTGCCGTCATGGGTCCAACCATACCTGTATATATGTAACTTTGGTAATTAGAGTAATAGTGTATGAAGTGAATTGTGAAAAATGTTGAATGTGATTTGAAATTTTAAGTTGACACAATGTTTCTTAGTTTCTTCTCTTGATTTTGGGGAGGTGTTGCCTGGCAAGCAAAGTATTTATGGAGGACTTGGGGGGGGTATGAGAGGGTGTCTGCCTGGTTCCTTTGACCACATGAGCCTGAGTTTGGTTTGTTCGAAGAGGGTACTGTATGCTTTCTGTGCCGCGTTGAATAAAACTCTTCAAAGCATTTATCTTATTTTGGTGGTTTTACTTTTTTCGGTTGAAATGAAATTGTGCTTCCAATTTTATACACAGGAGTCATGACAGCAAGGCTGCATCTTTGCATGGGTTTCGCTGCGTGGATTTCTAATAATACACCGTCACAAGTTCAGTTTAATGCCCCGATGATTTAGTAACTATAGTTTTATTAATATATAATTTTCTTATGTATGTGTTGTCATTAATCAGCTGTAGTTTGTTTTAATAGTTGAACTGTTACACAATATTTTAATTATATATATGTATGTGTATATATATATGTATGTATGTATATATATATATGTATGTATATAAAACATACGTAGCAGAACATATCTCTTTGCATTTACGCTATTTGGCTAAAAAATATAGTTATATGTGCAGGAATTAAAAATGTAAAAATAAATGAATCGTCCGATATCAACATTGGGTCAGCAGCTACGTAACGAACGTAAGTATCACGTTGCCCATTTTTGAGACTGCACCATTAAGGAAATGGCGCACGGGATTGTTATCCCCCCCCCCCCCCTAAAAAAACAACAACTAAATTCCATCATCTGTTACGCATTTTAACCATTTACCATCTTACCCTAAATAATGTATCCGCACATGAATTGCTGTTTAAGTGTTTCTTCTCAGTGGAGCAACGCGACTCGTGTCGTCGCCCCCCCCGTTTTGCTAATAATGGCTCAGTCCCGTTTGTTGCGTATTTTTAAGGACAAGGGCAAGTGTCACTGTCACCGACCGTGTTGTTTCATGAGACTCAAACATGGCGAGGTTTTTGAGGCCTAACATCAGGAGTTTTGTCACCTCACAGCTGAGAAGTGCGTCCGACCAGGTAAACGCGTCCTGCAAACGCATCGCTTGATTTAAAAACACTGCTTTTGTAACCGTTATGTCGTTGTGTGCTCATCATTTTAATTAGCCATAACACAGTTATTAGTAGTAATAATTTAGGATTGTGTAGTGGTACATATAGGTGTGTGTGTGTGATTATAGGTCAGATTAAGTTGGAATTCAATTAAGGGGAAACTGGTCAATGGAACAGATCAAAAATGATCTTGTGGTTTAGTGTTCAGGTCACATCACAACAACAACAAAAATTGTACTTCTGTCCTCTCAGATTGTAGGTGCATTGTTTTTTGTTGTTGTTTTTTGTTTGTTTGTCTGTTTTTGTGTTATTGCACAAAGAGTTTCTGGTCTGTTACAAATACCCCTGTTGTCACCTGGCAAACAAAAAGCCTGTTTCCCTCCTTTTGTAAAACAGCCTAGAATGAATCTCGACCTTCAACACAAGCAGGTTTTCACAAAGTCCACTTTCAGAGAAAGTTGCTTTGACATTGTGTAATTTCTCCAAAACATATGTCTCCAACTCTAATTTATTTGATTTGTTTTGCTGAATGAATTTACCAAACTTTTTTTTTTTTTTCCCCCCTTTTAAACTGTTCCCTTGCCTCATCTCAGTTGGGTGAGCTGGGTAAAGGTGCAGGGAAAGGCGGTGGAGGTGGAGGCTCCATCAGAGAGGCCGGTGGAGCCATGGGGAAAAAGCAGGCTGCTGAGGAGGAAATGTACTTCAAGTATGTATTCATATATTCTACAACCAACCAAGCGTGGACTTGAACAATAGCTATGTATTTTTATTTATTTATTTATTATTATCCAACACAGAACGCTGACTTTATTGCTTTTTATCTTCTCCCTTACTTTGTGTCTCACTGGCCCTGTCTGATATCTTTCTACCTGCACATAAGGCGGAAGGAGCAGGAGCAGCTGACTGCTTTGAAGCAGCACCACCAAGAGGAAATTGATCACCACAAAAAGGAGGTCGAACGTCTGCAGCGCGAGATTGACCGCCACAAGGGAAAGATCAGGAAGCTGAAGCACGACGACTGAATGAAACCTTCACCAAAAAAAAAAAACGTCAAATGTCCTCGCCGTCCCAGACACCTTGAAATAAATTACACGGATCGCTGCATGCACTGTGTCACTGACAGTCAAGAATGTGTGGGTGATTGTTGTTCTGTAAATGCTCGAAAAGTTATTAAAGCTGTAAAATGATGATTGTGTCCGTAGCATGTTGTGACAAGTTGTGCAGCTTGTTCAGCCTTTTCCCCTCTTGCGTAGCTCCGTCGGTGTGCTGCATGCTGCGGGCAAAGTGCCAAAGTGGAAACACTCAAATGTAGTCAGCGCTTCATATAGCAACATCAGCTTTATGTTTGTGATGTATAAATACATTTTCAGAAATGTAAATGGCATTAATTGGCAGTCCTAGGTGCTGTAACAATTACTTGATGAACAGAAAATAAAATAGTTTTGATGACGAACTGTTTTGGAAAGTAATTTATTGAGAAAAAAAAATATGACCAAATGTCAAATTTCAACTTCTTAAATGTGGGGATTTACTGCTTTTTACTGTTCTATGTCAATATATTGAGGAAACTTATGATCCAAATTTTTCACATTCAACCCAAATTACAAAACTGTGACATGACTTATGGCAGCAAATATAACTCACACAGAGCATATGAAAAAATATCATGTATATTTTTACATGCAGCTCTACAATATAAGCCAATGTGTTAAGTTGCTCTTTAAGGCTCCCATCATATCAGATGGTCTGTTTTGGGGGGTGCACGTGCCCAAAAAAATGATGAAATAACCTATCAACCTAAATAACGTATTAGGCTTCTTTTTTTTTTTTTTTTTTTTTAGTTAACGTCTTGTTGGTTCAAATCTTTTATTAATTATCAAATGAAAATTAGATATAGACTTACTGCGAATAACAAAACGTACTATGGAAATTGCTGACAATCAAAGCAGTGAACTAACGTCCTCCGTACGACGGCGGCGCTGGAGATTTTGAATTTGAACACATCCCACGAGAAAGAAATCTCAGAGATCGTCACTTCCGCCCACCCCTGCCTTTTAGAGCGAGCAACCCCGTTTGTCTTTCTTTTCGCGCATCATGGCGGACCGGTTCAATAAGGTAGGCAAATGCTCCGTAGGAATATTGTCGTGTTTGGGCATTTTAGCGCCAGTTAGATCGTGTTTTTTTATACAGTAAATCATTATGTGATTGTGTGTGACTTCTCAGGGTCTTTTTTTTTTTTTTTTTTAATTTTCGTCTGCGATTTCTGGAAGACCTAGTTTGAAAAACCTTGAGCGAACATGCCTTCATCATGGCAGCTTCCCCGACGAGCCGTTACAGCGCGCTGGTTTTTAACGTGAATATCGGAGGGGTAAAATGAACATTTTATATTTTATATTATAGCTGGCTTACGGCTTGTTTACACGCGGGTGCCGGTCCGTCGTGACCTAACTAAAGTAAAAGCGAACGCGTCGGCGTGCTCGAGACGACCGTGCTAAGCTAACGTGCTATCTCCACCGGTAAATCACGATTGTCCATGTGGCGATCAATCCGAGGCAAAAGCACATTTTTTTTCTTTTTCTCTTTTTAAGTCCTC
Organism: Brachyistius frenatus; assembly: GCF_029030835.1. Taxonomy (NCBI): domain Eukaryota; kingdom Metazoa; phylum Chordata; class Actinopteri; family Embiotocidae; genus Brachyistius; species Brachyistius frenatus. The sequence goes on from NW_027211080.1 coordinate 107,357, forward strand.
CGTGACGCGTTCACAATCGGCGATGACGGATTTAAATGTGTGCATTTATGAAGATTAGAGGGGGGAAATGTAATTTTCTTTAAAATGTTTCGACGGAAGTATTTAAAACGCGAAGGATCCGCCCAACTTAACCGTGCAAAGGGAGTGGGGGGAAATGTGAACAACAAAGCAGTAAATATTCTTTTTTTTTTTTTCCCTTCTTTCTTTTTTAAACCTGCAGGTTCTGCTGCTAGATGGCAGGGGCCATCTACTCGGTAGACTTGCTGCCCTTGTGGCTAAACAGGTTCTTCTGGGTAAGTTTGGAGAAGTTTTTCCAATAACCTGTGGCTTTTATAACACTATATTTATATATATATATATATATAATATGAATAGTCACCTCCCTCTGTCGATGATGATTCCATTATCCTCCTTGGTTGAGTTTAACGACCATGAGAAAACTTACATGCACTACCATCTGAGACGGGAAGCAAAAGATTTATTACCACAGATTATTTATTTATTTTACATGTATACATTCTTCACTGACATTTTTTTTTTTTCCCCCTTCTATAAGGACACAAAGTGGTGGTGGTGAGATGTGAAGGCATCAACATCTCTGGAAACTTCTACCGTAACAAGTGTGAGTAGAGTACATGTCCCGTTTTTATTTGTTTTTTTTATTTAACATTGTGACGTGCTTGTTGTCGGTGATGTTTTACCACTTTTTGTTTCGAGTTTAAATGACCATGAGACAAGCTTACATGCACTACCATCTGAGACATCAGCATTAGGCACTGAAGTAATGGTTTGCCAGCGTCCGCTGTCTTGAAAGTATATTTAAATCGCTTAAAAAAAAATGTTTTTATTTCTGTGTCATGTCCACGTCTATAGTGAAGTACCTGGCGTTCCTGCGCAAGAGGATGAACACCAACCCCTCTCGTGGGCCGTACCACTTCAGAGCTCCCAGCAGGATTTTCTGGAGGACGGTCAGAGGTGAGAATGAGGCACGAAGAAGGAAGCAAAAACGTGCTCGACACATGAATCTGTTCCAGTAACAACAGATTCTTATGCGGAGAATGTTGCATGAGCTTCATTCTCTTCTCACCGAAATGATTAGTTTCCACTCGTGGACATGGTGCACATTTAAGTGACGTGTTTAAATGTGATACCGCATCTTTGTTGTCGTGGGTCTCCTGTGAACCACAAGAACCAAATTAAGTGACCGTAGCACTCTGGGTCTTTTTTTTTTTTTTAAGTGGTCATGCATGCATTGTTTGAACCAGCACAATTTTGGTCTTTGCTTGACAGTGATGGATTCTTTTTCCCGAAGCTGATCTTCCTTTGATGAAAAAACTTTACGGATTGGTCTGAGTTGAGCAAGGGCGTTCTTTTGTGCTGAATAATTAGATGTTTAAGATGGCCGCAGTGGTTTCTTCTTGAAAATGTGTTGAACTGAAGAATTCTCTCTGCTGACCAGGCATGTTGCCCCACAAAACCAAAAGAGGCCAGGCTGCTCTGGAGAGGCTGAAGGTGTTCGACGGGATCCCCCCTCCCTACGACAAGGTGTGCAGACATTTTGAGTTTGAATTCTTTCGGGCCCACACACAAAGCCGTCTGTGATGTCATACATTTACCTACCCTTGTTTGAGCAATGACTTTGAAAAGAAACAACCTCTGAGACGACGCTGTCCCACTTTTGTTTGGACGTGTCGTTTTTCTTCCCGATCTTATTTTGGATTTTAATCTACAGAGGAAGCGCATGGTCGTCCCCGCCGCTCTGAAGATTGTGCGTCTGAAGCCCACTCGCAAGGTGAGCCTCAAATTGTCAATTTAAGGGAAGTGGGTCACAGTTAAGGTGACTTCAATGTTGATGTGTTCCCTAAAGAGAAATGATCAGGGCCGATATAAATCAATGTTTCAGTGGGACTTTAAAAAAAAAAACCAGTTCTTACTCGACGGTTCTATTTCCTGAAGCTGATCATCTGTTGAACAGAAAAACTTGGATCTCAGATCCGATTGCCGAGTTGAGTCATGGACAAGTTGTCCCTAATCTCGAAGCTTTAAAAACTCCTGTCCTTCAAAAATAAATTGCATCCAAGACAAATGTAGGTTATAGTCTGAAATCCTAACAAGAATCTGTCAGTGGTTTTTTTTGTTGTTTTTTTTGTTTTTTAAAGCGGGTATAACTACAAACACTTGTGGAACATTGTTTGATCTAAATTTGCCAGGGATGAATTCTGACAGATTTATTTCACTTTTTTTTTTTTTTTCTCTTCTCCCTCAGTTCGCCCTTCTTGGCCGTCTGGCACATGAGGTTGGCTGGAAGTACCAGGCTATCACAGCCACTCTGGAGGAGAAGAGAAAGGAGAAGGCCAAGCTCCGCTACGGCAAGAAAAAGACAATAATCAAGCTGACAAAGCAGGCAGAAAAGAACGTAGAGAGCAAAATTGCAAAATACACAGACGTTCTGAAACAATATGGAGTCCTTGTCTGAGCTGGTTTCCTCTGGCCAATAAAGATAAATAACTGTTTATAGAAAGTGTATTGACTTTTTTTTTTTAATATTTCTTCGAATCATTTAGGATTGCACTGAAGGTGAAATGAAATAAAATATTTTGCAATATGACTACTAGAGGCTACGTTGTCAGTGGAGAGAACGTCGCAAGCATGTTTTTTTTTAATTAGACTGCAGACTAATGTATTTGTAGAATTTGCACTTGAGGGCATACACCAGTTTTATTTGAAAGCACTACATTTTAGCATAACCAAATATTGCGCACATGGATTTTTCTTTGTAAAGTGTCATGCGCGTCATTAATTTCAGACCTAAACTGATTTAACGTGTGACTGAAAAACACTACCTGCTTTGTACACACGCAAAACTGCTGAGCAGAGTCTTTGGTTCTGACCTTAAAACTTAAGAACAGTGAACCAGCCAGAAGCATTTCCATCTCCGAAATATTACATCATCAGAAAATGAGCACGAGGGGGGGGGTAAAAAAAGTTCCAGGTATCCGAAAGATCAGTACATGCTCTTCAGAAATCAGTTTGATTTACTTGGATGTTGTGTCACTTCTAGAAAAGCAAGATGGGGAAAGTTGACCGCTGGATCAGATGAATAAATGTAACACTTGAATGTCAAAAAAAATTTGGGTAACATACATTTAAGATCAGATAAAGTGGAGCTCTATTAATCACAAAGGAAATTATTGTTTAAAAAGGGTCTAAGGAATCGATTCTACCACCAGTGCCTAATAGAACAATGAAAGCGATCTACAATAGAAACAGAGGTAAGATTGTGTATTTTTATGATATGGAAGCAAATGATTGCGAATGATATTCAAAAGGTTTTTTTTGCACGATAAAACCAATCATTTCTCATGATGGTATATTGTCCTCGGTGTCCAAATGTTTCAACCGTCCTTCCTGCAGAAGAGGGAGGAGTAACACAGTGTTACAAATATCTACTTCAAACTAATGAAGATATTTGGGTCTGTTATACACGTGCTCCCTGTTTGTTTTTTTCCTATTTTATTTTATTTTATGACAGTATAAATACACCATTCATTTGCAGGGTGACTAGCGTTGAGGAGCTGACATTTTTTATACTGCAGTTGGACCTCTGTACCAGCAGGGAGCAGTGTGATACTAAACTTCATGAGGGGACATGAGTAGAAATCCTCCAGTAATTGCAAAAGCATTATTTAAGCCTAATTAAAGTTATAGACTTCAATGTTTACTTTATGTAGAATATCTGACAATCTATTAAAAATGTACTGAAGTAGTCCTAAAACTTGATGTGGACAGTCCAACAGGATTAAATGTGTCTTCAGTCATTCACTTTGAGGCTGATGTAATAGTGGATAGCAAAGGAGCAAAGTAAAAGTGGACTTTGCAGGTTTCTCGCCAAAGTGTTTTAACTGCAACGTGGTTTAAAAACGATTTGCCCTGCAGAAAATACAATCCGGCTAATTCTATACAGGAAGTAATCTGTACACAAGATGGTTGTTGGGTTTTTCAGAAGTGCGATTCGTCCCCGGCAGCTCGAAATTGAGCAGAACTTCTGTACTGAAACAAGCGAATCTCCGGGGAAGGAACCGTCGCACTCTGTGTACCCTTTTGTTGGGGTTTCTGTACCTTCTCCACTTAAAATAGGACAGACTGTCAGGTCACTGCCAACCAGTTCAGCTGCTGTTTTCAACAGCGCATAAACAAAATAAAAATAAATAAATTCGTTCATAATTCAATCTATAAAAAGAGAGGGACTTTAGTGGGGCTGAAAATACCTGTTGATGATTGACGGGTGAATTGCGTTGCCGTGGATAGGACCATGTGGACCTGTCTTGCTCTTGTCACGTCCTCTCAAGTCAGTCATCACATCATCTTTTACAGGTAGTACACAATTAAATAGACCTCTCAGCAGGAAATGGCTGCTGGTTTACTTTCATAATGTAGGACACTTGTTTACAGCCTTTGAGATTTGAAACCCCTTAGGGATTTTTTTGTTTTTCTTACATGGTTTCATCTGAAGGATTTTTAGACCTAAAGAGAAAACAAATAAATAAAAGTCAAGTGTTTCTTACAAAGTAAGCGAGAAAAGAGAAACGGAACCATCTTTCAGAGTTCCTCAGCTTCATCTGACCCCTGAGATTGATTCTGGGATCCCTCGAGAGGCCTCGGGAACGCCTGGTGGGTTCTTTAATGATGTTTGTTGTTGTGATCATCTGGCTGGGAACCGCTGTCTTAGTAACCTTAGCGGTTATAATATTGCCCGTGCCAACAAAAGTTTATCGAACAGAACTTAATTTGCTTTTTTTTGGTCTGTTAAAAAAAAAAAAAAAAATGCTTGAAATAATTCAGTCCACACCGTTGTACCGAGAGACTTTCTGAAAGGTCCAACAACTGTACTCCAACCGGCCCAAGTCCCAAAAACTGTCATTTCATTTGATTAGAATGATGTAAAAAAAAAAAAAAAAAAAAAAGTGTTGTTAATCATTTGAATATTTTAGAAAGGAAGTTTTTAGGATGATGTTGATGCAATCGGATTTGGACTCCTCAGTCGTTGATCGTAGTAAGAGGAGGGAGTGGAAGTTTAAATGGCTGCGAGGTTCAGGAAACAGTCGATAGGAAACTTGTTTGTCTGACTTGACAGGTCGGACGAACCTTTCCATGCTGAAGAGGTCTTAAGAGTCGACGGTGAAGCCACTGACGGGCCCCACTAATTTAATAAAGAGATCTCAAATGTATTCTTGAATTGTGAAAGAAAAAAAAAATAGCAGTGTTGTTATTCAGCGTTTCTGAGGTTATACTGCGCGGTTAAATCAGTGAATTTAATTGAATACAATTCTTTTTTAGCATCGGCGGTGGGAAATCTGGTCGGGTACATATGGTGCCTTCCTTAGGAAGAGCTCATGAAAAGTTCCCGCTGTTGAGAATCTCCCACGAGGAAAGTGTGAGATCCTGCGAGAGCTCCGAGATGTAGGTTTGACTTTACTTGACACGGTGGTGTTAAAGTAAAAGATCCTGAATGTATTCGCTCTGTGCACCGTCAGGGTAACTAGTCAGACTTGGTTAGCCTGTGTTAACTCCAAAAAAAACTACAAGTACACCTAAACGTGTAGAAATATAGTAAAAACAGATCATATTGACCTGCTGAGCTTCTATTTCATTCCTGTGAGTGATGACGAGGTTGTCGGTCACTTTTCTGTACTCTTGATTGGATCGGCCATGTTGGCTGATTTTTGTTTTGTTTTGTTTTTTTGGGTCCCTGTGAGAACGCTTTCAACCGGGAACTGGGACATTCCCAAATGGGAACTTTCCCTATTCCGAGCTGCCTGCGTGCGCGAATACCGCGTGGTTTTAAAAGTTTGGGAACGTCTTGAGATTTGTGTCGTTTGTCTGCAGCTCCAGAGTCCTCTAAACCCGTTTTAGTGTGCCAGTGGGAGTTGGCTTTGACTTTTTTTTTTTTTTTTTTTTTTTTTGAGTTGATAATCTGGGATTGTGAGGTCGCCTCCTCTCTTTCCCTGTTTGCTGCTTCATTTTAATCTCATCACGGCATAAAAGAACATGTGCGGTGCAGATTTTATTTTTTTTAATATACTTAAAGCTGTCATGCTTTAGCCCCACGTAGCTCATGTCTATTTGCTGCAGATGGATTCCGACGGACATCCTTCAACAAAACCTGTCCACGCGCCCGTCCCGGTGCTTGCTCCGAGCCTTAAAGTGATTAGTTGCGCGTGTGTGGGCATTGCATTTGCGTCATACGGCGTTTCTAATGTTGAGTGACTCCAACTGAGGCGAAACGTCGTTATCCTCCTGATTAAAGCATGCGGTCTGCGGAGGATCTCTTATGTTACCAAAAGCTGGCAAGATGCGCGCCGTCATTTCTGTGTTTTGTCTCCTCTGTCTCCGTCTCATGGACGTGCACCATAAACGCACACGCCCTCCACGAAAGCTGGCCCGCTGAGGGATCAGGCGGGAGGCCAATCCGGTGCCCGTCTACCTGCGGTACGGAGGGACTTCGGGTCGCCCCCCCCCACGCCCCCCCCGAAACAGATGGAGAAATCCCTGTGACGGCTCCAAAAAATGAGATATTTGGACGCCGCTGCCTGCAGTAGATCATTCTCTAATCACACCATCTGAAACAGATTGAAAAGACCATGATTGTCTGAATCTGCTCCTGCAGGCCCGGCCTATTACGGGCTCCAACAATTATAGACCCCCCCCGCCGCTGCCCCCCCCCCCCCCCCCCCCCCTATATCCCCTTACTGGCTGGTGCGTTTGGCGTTCAGTCTTAGAATGGCAGCGTTGGAGCTGTACAGTCTGGGCTAACGATGGCATTTCAAGTTGAATGGAAATTTACATTCTCCTCGCTTTTTTGGGAAGCGCAGCACGACACCGCCGCTGTCGTGTACATTTTTCCACGTCTGGTTTCCCGGCAAATATTAAATCGAGCTTCGGTTTGACTTTTAAGTCTCTAAAATATGCGCGTGTGACCGTATTAATCTTTATCCAGTTGATTTGTCGGAGTGACACACAGTCACCTCATATAGCGGATGTTTTTTTTTTTTTTTTTTTTAAACGCCTGTGCATTCAAGACACACACAGCATGTGAGTAATGAGAACGAAAAAAAAAAAAAAAAAAAAAGGCTTTACATGCCAGCAAGACCTGATTAAGCCTCTATTTGATGTTTCAGTAATGTCTCATTTCTTCTGAGTCTGTCTCAAGCTTATGCTGTTGAATCATTTTTGAACCAAAGATAGCTTTAAAATCAGATTAGCTGATGTCTGGGGGACACAGTCTGAATAACACATCTAATTTATTCTTGATGAAAACTTATTCAGTTTTAGGATGTGGGTCTCTACAGAAGTGCTCTTTGAACCACGAGGCTGAAGTTGTTGTTTTTTTTCCCCAGTTTGTCACCCTTGAATGGGGACAAACTTCTATGTTTTTTTGGTTTTTTTTTTTTTAAGTCTCAAAGGTTGCTTTAAGAAAAAAAAGAGTAATTGACTGGAAGTCATAATATTTGTCCACCGATAGACTGGTTGCCATTTCTCAGGCTAATTGTTTCCGCTCTTCTCAGAATTTGTGAAACGCATTCACGGTATTGCTGTCGAGTCAATGACCTTCTGACCTGCTGAGAATTGTCCACACGTTGACCCGTATGTACAGACAGACGCATGTGGAGACAGAGCTCACTGCAATACACAGACACACATTTTTCAACCCACACAAAGCCTTTGATGGCAGGTCATCAGCAGCTTTCAAAAAGCCTCTTTTTTTTTTTTTTTTTTACATGATGTATGCGCTAGGTGTGCGGCAGTAATGCATTTTTATAAACACGAGGTGCAGCGGGGCATGTCCATGCCTTGTTTATCATCCGCTGACCTCCGAGTGTAATTGAAATGATTTAGAAGGACAGCGGTGCAGCTCGATTCATTCAGTCATGCTGAAGTCATTATATCCATTTGCGGACAAGAGCAGCTGTAAAATTTCAGACAAGAGACGGAGCTCACAGAGTCACAAATTAGATTCAGAAATTGAGAACCGGGGAGAGAAAGCAACCAATCGCACAAGACTTCATCGGCTCCATTGTAATGAAGCGCCTTTTACGCTAAAACACGGACAGCACACACGTTAGTTGGGTCCTTGAGCAAAATGAAACCCTTCAGTAGGTGCAAATGGTCGCCCCCCCCCCCCCCCCCCCCTGCACTTCTTCTGTGTGGCAAGACATACGTGGACAATTGTCTCATGGGAAAGCACAAGAAAAATAAATCAAAACAGTGTGTGAGCTGGTGCAACAAAGTAAATCATTTTTATTTAATTTTTTTTACACACACTAATTCTAAGGTCGTGCAGCTTTTTAATAACATCTAATTAATGACATGCTGAACTGAACGCGCGGCCTTCTGCGTGTGAATGAACTATGCGTTGCCGTCTGGGAAGCAAATGTCAGATGCTCCGGAGTCAACCGCCTGTAGGAGTCGTGGGGCTTCATAGATTGCGCTTGCATCATTTAAACATGCAGTATATTAGTCAGTGCAGTCAATGTCTCATGTAAAAACACATGCGGATGCACTAATGGACCAGATATGATCTCGGGGGAGAACGGGATGTCGCTGGGGACCAGTTTGCAAAAGGTGACTGTAACAGAAGATATTAAGAGTGAAACGCTGGGGATATAAAAACGTGGAAAAGTTGATTAATAATTGATTAAGTAATCTCAACACAAGGTCCATGTCGTACAGCTGCTGTAGATTTTGATTGAAATCCATGATGACAACAGGACGTTTGCCGAGTTATCAGCTTTAACTAGCAGCGTTCCTCGAGGGGAGGCAACCGAATATTGATGATCCAGGACAACCAAATATTAATGAAATCTACAGAACTGGATTTTAATTTCTAACGGAGAGCCCAAGCCTCCGATGACGTCCATGTCAAACTGAATTTTGGAGAACGTAAATGCACGAGATATTTAATCCATTCAAAGAAAACGTGGACTTTGGTTTCGATTACTTGAAGAGGCTTTACCGGGCGGGCTCCCCACCGAGATCACATTTTTCAGTGACAGACTCTCACACTGAGCTAAAAAAAGAAACGAGTGAATATAAATTTTGCAAATAACATGAATAAAATATTTTTGGTTGGACCAGCCCCTTTTAAGCAAATGTCCATCACAGAGTGAGTCAGCCGAATGCCACGCATTCCTGCATCTGTTTCAAATTAAAAGCCCTTATTTCAAATTGAAAGCTGTCAAGCATTTCCCACATCGTCCATATAATTGGTTCAGTCTTGTGTTTCATTTTTTTCAAACTATTTCGGCGACATAAAAGTTGTGTGCGCTGCAGTTACTGATTGGCGACTCGAGGCTTCTCTCCAGCCACCGACTGGCATCTACCAGTAGTCTCCATGTGAAGTTTTGTGGAACGTGGTAAATTGTGGCATCTCTTGAGTCTGTGTGTAAAGTATTTAGGGGACATCTGTAAATTGTAGTGTCTACTGAATGTGACACATTTGTGGGGGGAGGGGGGACCTTTGTAAATTGTAGTGACAGAAAATAGCCTGGGTTACACTCTCCCCTTCTTATTGCGTGAGTTCCTGCATGAACATCTCTGTAAGCGATCATTTTCTTAAAACAATTACCCCTTATTAATCATATTCCTCACAGGGTTAATAATTCACATAATACGCTCTTGAATACATCTATCGCTTAGCCTTATATTCATAGTAAAAGGTAAAAGAGGTTTACACTCCAGGAAAGAATATGGGTCACAAGAAGCCACAAGGGCAACTTTAAACATTCTTTATCGATAATTCGACAGAAAGAAGAGCAAAGCAATGTTGGCACAGAATAGAACTAGAAATCACTTTTAGATGGAAAAACAGAGAAAACAGCTGCTCAAGGTCACATTGTAGTAACCCAAAGTTTCAACCAACATGAGATCATGCCACTGTACAAAAGGTCAACCTGCACTTGACTCCCACTCTGACTGACCATTGCATGCAAAGGCAAGAACAAAGACACTCTCAGCAGTACAGCTGCCAATCTGGACTGTGAAAGTGAAGAGAGGATCATTATTGATAAGAGCGTAAATGAGAATAGGTACGAGGAATGAAGGAGCACCTTTGTCAGCGCTGCAATATTGTTACAAGCAGAAAAGGAAAAAGAGGCCTTAATTGCTTTTGCATTCTCCTCTCATCATTTGGCGTCATTGATTCCCCCCCCCCCACCCCCGAGTTGCTCTGCAGCTCCAGTGATTACACAACCGGACTTTACACAGAGGGGTAAAGAACAGTAACCATGCAGGGTTATCAAAGCTGAAATACAGAAACTATTTTCAATATCGGTCTCTCGAGGAACAATAAACAATTTCTGTCTATCCTTTCTCGGTTGTGAATTTACAGGGTGGCGTACGTGATGGCAAATCGAGGTGTAATGTTACCCTACATCTAAAAGAAGTGATTCTTTCAGTGGCTTTCCTCTGGCACATGCTCGTCACATTTACCACGAAGCTATCTGAAACAAACGTATTTCACATGGAGTTAAGGCTTTTGCCCGAGGCATCTAGAAGGCTTTCCTGCTGCCTTTTCTCTGTCTCTGACAGCAGGACTGGGACTTTAAAACTGGGATTTGAACAAGTACGTAGGTATGTGTTCTTTCCTGCTGCTCGGCAGACCTCTCAGCAGCACAGCATGCAAGCCATTAAGGCTTCAGATGCAGCCATGCACCTCTGAAGAGTGCACTCACACGCGCGCACACACACACGCACACGCACGCGCACGCACACGCACACACACAAACCACCTCGACTGATGGAGCTCATCCAGAACAAATTCCATCTCTAATGAATCAATCTGAACCCTGCACCGTGAGCCGTAAAATGATAAATTATGTTTCTGTTGTGGCATTTTTGAGGAGGCCGCTTAGCTTGTGTGAAATTACCTGTAATGAGTCAGAAATTGAGTACGGTTGTTGATGTCACACGCATTTCTAACTAATATGTCAACAACCACTGCTCACATAAACTTTCATGCAGAAAGGCTGAGGCAACAAGCTGAGAAAAACACCAGTCACCTTCCTGCATGTGCGGTATTTTCAGGGGACACATGCTTTCTGTCGGCGTCCTGACAAATTCCTTGAGAAAGCATAAATATGTATTCATCTCCCCCACCTACCAACTGCTTAACATACATGCACACACTTGGGAATATACTGCTCTGTGCAAGATATGGAACTGCTGGAAAGAAACCTGTCAATTACAGAATCTCCCCGAGTGGGCTGGTTATTCAGCAGCTGTGCCGGAGTGCAGACAATCCCTGTGCCAGCTCTTTTTATATATCCCATGCTCACCGAGGTCATGATAAGCCACCAAAAAAACCCAACCTTAAACGTAATGATCTTCTCTATAACTGTCTGCCATCTGTGTTTTATACTCAAGCAGTGTGTTTCTGTCTAAACTGATTGAGATGTGGGCTTCGGATATTTCTGCACTCACATTAGTCCATATGACAGAAGTTGATAGAAGCTCAGTCCCTCAGAAGCTCAACACTATTTGAAGAATTACATTTGCATAACATGCCGTATGTGTGATGGACCCTGGCAGCAGTTTGTTGTTAAATAATTTGCAGTGGTGTTTGATATATTTTGTGCATTCTGAAGAGCTTACAAAATATATATATATTTATTTTTTATATACAAAAATATAACAGGAAGAATAAAAGGGTCTCTCGAAAATGTGAAAATAAAAATATATTTTCCAAGAGGATCCTGTACCCCTGCATAAACTGTTCAAAATAATTTCTGAGCAGTTTCAGATACAAAAAAATTCTCCTCTTTTCTCTCCCTGAAAAATATAAAAACATTTTTCATGACTTATTTAGACTTTAGGGTGGTTACACAAAATGTGATTTCGGGCGACTAACCATCCAGCCGCCATTTAAAGCCACACATGACTGCAGAGCAAAACATAGTAGGCGGTTTACACATCAGCTGTATGTTGGTATGTATGATGCACATTCCTCGAAATCATTTGATATACATTTGTATGAGTTGAGAACGTTTGATGTTTGGAAAAATGCTTGTTCATGGTGTTTAGTCCTTCTGCTCACACAGGTGTTCGTTAAGAGGACTTTAATTACCTGACCTGCCTGAGCCACTTTCCCCTTTCGATATCTTTGTCGTGATTTCTGTTGTTGTTTTTTGTTGTAATGTTAGTCAGTTCCACAGAAGAGAGTTTAGCAAATTAACTGACAATATGTGTGTTTTGGTTATGCCTCTTGAGAATCCCCACTTATGTTACCAACCATCATCAAGTACAACATCCACTGTGCTTGTGACAGCGGTGGCCGAAGACATCATGTTTTTAGATTGCCAGCCCATCTGTCCAATGCTCATATTCACAATTTGTCGGAAATGGCTTGAGCGGGTTTTTTTTTTGTGGAATTTGGCACAAATGTTCACTTGGACTCAAAGATGAAATGATTCGATTTTGATGATCAAAGGTCAGTGGGACATCAACAAACACGTTTGCGGCCATAGCTTGAGAATTCATACCCGAGCTCACATGTGCTGTCTGGTCTTTTTTCAGAATTTGTAGCTTTGCAGCCTTCGTATTTGAAGTATTGTCTACATTCATGGCTACAAGGATTCCTTCAAAGTCTTACCAGTCTGGACCATCTGTATATAAAAGTGGACGTAGCTTTTGAAACTTCAATACCACCAAATAGACTCCCGTTCAACTTCTCTCATTAAATATATATATATATATTTTGTCTAAATGCCAACGGCCAAACCTGAGGCTTCATAACGACGTTTCCCAAACCGACGGGGGATGTCACTATTGATATTGTTTGGTCTTGACATGAATGCAAACTGCATCTTGACTTGTTGGCAAGGGCATGCAACCGCAAGGCAGTAATTCCAGTTTAAATATTTCCAGAGAATCTGGTTGAGGTTTACTTCATTCATACAACTGGGTCACACAGTTCAAAGATTAATTTTGAAACAAATTCAAAAAAATACAACTCTTTAAACTCTACATATTGCCCCGTATTTGTTGCATGTTTGCCCTGCTAACAAAGTAAATGTTGTTGAACTTTGTGAAAATATCAAAGCGTCTTAGAGCAACCGCTACAGTGGATTCAGATTTGAAATACTGATGGAAGAAGTTATGAATGAGCGTCTGTATTCACTTACAGAAGCGATGTTGACACCATAACTGTTTCAGCTTAGCTTTAAAATTTCAAAAACTCACCCGTCCTTGAAATGTATTCAAAATCTCTCCAGCGTTTTAATTATATTAGATGCATAAACAGCAGCAGAAGAGGCACATTTCATTAAGAAACAGAAAAAAGCAGCAAGAGCTTTGGCAGGATTTTTTTTTTTAATGAGAAGAGTTTAACAGACTTCAAGCTGCAGACAAACTGGGTTTTATTTCTGTTCACTGGATGAAGCTCAGGGAATCTCAGAAGACACATGCAGAGAGAGAGAAACATGTTTGCATACAAACACCCACACGGTCATGAAAACTTCTTTCTTTTGGCTTTCAAGCTGGTTTGTTTGAGAACAGCGGTGTATCCTTTTACTTGGAGCAAAACGCTGCACTCACCCACGTGCCCACCCGTGAGCTGGAGAAAATAGTTTTGAAGGAACGTTTTCCAGGATACGTTTCCTCATTTGTAACATGAAGGAACATGATATCCACAAGAACAGACAGGGAAGAGCGGAGGAGGACTCCCAGAATTATAAGTTGATCTTGATAAGCAGTAATGAAACTGACCGAGTTGTACGTTCAGTATTGATTTTTCTCTCGTCTTTCGTCTCCAGACTTATTTAAGCCTCTCCCTGACAATCATGGAGGGTTGCATGAGCGAATAAGAAGTGTCTCTATCGCCAGTGTGTGCTGCAGTGTAGCCACAGGGGATCCTCTACTTTTTCCATGTTCTCACTGTAGTGCCATTAATCAATTCTCCAATAAGCACCGGGCCTGTCTTGCAACAGCCATCAGGATCTATTTCTTTTCTCTCAGTTCAGTTCTCTTTAGTTTTCCTTTTTACTGAGTGTTATTTTTTTCCCCCTCATGTTCTTTTCCTCACTTTTTCCTCTTTTTTTTAATGATTAAACTTTTTAGGGAGAAAAAAAAAAGTACAGCGCTGACTCATTTGACACTGGGGTGTAATTTCTGTGTTCGCTGTACAAGTAAAACCATGGACGTTCCCCACATGGTGTAAATGCTCTTTATGATCATTTACTATTAAAGTGAGGACAGCGTGGCCATTTACACTGACCTGAAGAAGATCCATGATGGACTGAAATGTTGTTCCAGTCTTCATTTGTTAACATAGCACTGCAGGCTATCCTTTAATGAAAGATATTTTTAGCTCTATACCCAGAGTTAATGGATACATTCTGCTTCTGTCCAACTGAGAGCCTGTTTTCCTGAAACTGCAGGAAAACAGCACTGCAGGCCGCCCAAAGCTCTTTAATCCGATGTGTACTGTGTGTGGAGGGCAGTGAGAGCAGCTCCGAGGAAGATTTGGAAGAAAAAAAAATTAATTAACATTAAAACTGTTTTTAAAAACTTTTTGTTCAAACTTTGTGATAACTCGTATACCACTAGATTTGAAAAGAGCAGGAGGGGCTGCTTTGAACACTGAAAAGTGAAGTTTATTGGAAATTAGATTTTGTTTCACTCGAGACAAAAAAAGACACGTAGCATGGCTTTTCTCTGTCCCTCTCTCATTCATCCTTTGATGTGGCTGCCGAGATTGTACTGTGAGTTTCTTTAAGCATCATTAAAGCTCCTCTGTTCTGTATTTACAGAGACGTAACATCGGTCCCCCTTCATGTCATGAGGAGAGACATACAGAGTGTCAGCAGAGGCAACGGATGTGAAACACCAAGTCAAAAATAATCGGGACTACTTGAGTGAATCATCGAGAAAGTCAATTACCTCTCAACATCAAACTGTTTCGGTGGTTTCACCTTTGAAATTGTTCAGTGGATTTTGAGACAATACGGATGTTTTGCTCGTCCTTATGTTTCCGCTATATCAGATTTTACAGACAATATAACCTACACAAAATGTTTTGCCAACGAAGTCTTCTCCTGCATTTTTTTCTCCTATTACATACTCTATGTTGTATTTCTTTTTCATTTTCAGTCTGCTTTAATCAGCGAGAGCATTTCTATAATTTTCCCCAAAGAGATCAACTCACTGTTACTAAAGAAAACATGCAAATAGACAAAACACAGGAGATACTGTGTTTACTTGACCTATTTTGACTGACAGACTATTGAATAGGTGGTCTTTGCCACAAATCTGTCAAATACATGAGCTAGTACGGGCCTATTAAAGCCATTGGACCGTTAGTAACACCATATCTGACAGTTAAACAGACATAGGACCTTTGTCATTCCATAACAGTAATAAACGTGTGGTTAATGTTGTAGCACAGTTGCTGTTTTGTTAGTGACAGGCTATAGTATGACTTTTTTATCATATTATATGACAAAAAAGTCATACTATAGCATGTCGTCTAAAACATGACAAAAAAGTCATACTATAGCATGTCGTCTAAAACATGACAAAAAAGTCATACTATAGCATGTCGTCTAAAATATGATAAAGTCACACTATAGCATGTCGTCCAAAATATGATCAAAAAGTCATACTATAGCATGTCGTCTAAAATATGACCAAAAAGTCATACTATAGCATGTCGTCTAAAATATAATCAAAAAGTCATACTATAGCATGTCGTCTAAAACATGACAAAAAAGTCATACTATAGCATGTCGTCTAAAACATGACAAAAAAGTCATACTATAGCATGTCGTCTAAAATATGATCAAAAAGTCATACTATAACATGTCGTCCAAAATATGACAAAAAAGTCATACTATAGCATGTCGTCTAAAATATGACAAAAAAGTCATACTATAGCATGTCATCTAAAATATGATCAAAAAGTCATACTATAGCATGTCGTCTAAAATATGACAAAAAAGTCATACTATAGCATGTCGTCTAAAATATGACAAAAAAGTCATACTATAGCATGTCGTCTAAAATATGACAAAAAAGTCATACTATAGCATGTCGTCTAAAATATGATCAAAAAGTCATACTATAGCATGTCGTCTAAAACATGACAAAAAAGTCATACTATAGCATGTCGTCTAAAATATGACAAAAAAGTCATACTATAGCATGTCGTCTAAAATATGACAAAAAAGTCATACTATAGCATGTCGTCTAAAATATGATCAAAAAGTCATACTATAGCATGTCGTCTAAAATATGACAAAAAAGTCATACTATAGCATGTCGTCTAAAATATGACAAAAAAGTCATACTATAGCATGTCGTCTAAAATATGATCAAAAAGTCATACTATAGCATGTCGTCTAAAATATGACAAAAAAGTCATACTATAGCATGTCGTCTAAAATATGACAAAAAAGTCATACTATAGCATGTCGTCTAAAATATGATCAAAAAGTCATACTATAGCATGTCGTCTAAAATATGACAAAAAAGTCATACTATAGCATGTCGTCTAAAATATGATCAAAAAGTCATACTATAGCATGTCGTCTAAAATATGACAAAAAAGTCATACTATAGCATGTCGTCTAAAATATGACCAAAAAGTCATACTATAGCATGTCGTCTAAAATATGACAAAAAAGTCATACTATAGCATGTCGTCTAAAATATGACCAAAAAGTCATACTATAGCATGTCGTCTAAAATATGATCAAAAAGTCATACTATAGCATGTCGTCTAAAATATGATCAAAAAGTCATACTATAGCATGTCGTCTAAAACATGACAAAAAGTCATACTATAGCATGTCGTCTAAAATATGACTAAAAAGTCATACTATAGCATGTCGTCTAAAATATGACAAAAA